>NW_026961439.1:1934052-2153423 GCF_963924245.1 Chroicocephalus ridibundus
GCCTCAAAACCACCCTTTCCCACTTGGCGCCGCGCCTCGCACAAAAATGGCCATACGTCTGGAGATTGGTCCCACGCCCAAAGAGCCAGCAGGGAAAACTATGCCTTGCTCTAAAGCTCTTTGGGAACCGCTTGCGTAGCCCCATAGACCTGGGGCCTGCAGGCTTACCTGCTGACTTCAGCCTCAAAACCACCCTTTCCCACTTGGCGCCGCGCCAGGCACAAAAATGGCTATATGTCTGGGGATTGGTCCCACGCCCAAAGAGCCAGCAGGGAAAAATATGCCTTGTTCTAAAGCTCTTTGGGAACCGCTTGCGTAGCCCCACAGACCTGGGGGCTGCAGGCTTTCCTGCTGCCTTCAGCCTCAAAACCACCCTTTCCCACTTGGCGCCGCGCCAGGCACAAAAATGGCCATATGTCTGGAGATTGGCCCCACGCCCAAAGAGCCAGCAGGGAAAATGATGCCTTGCTCTAAAGCTCTTTGGGAACCGCTTGCGTAGCCCCACAGACCTGGGGGCTGCAGGCTTTCCTGCTGCCTTCAGCCTCAAAACCACCCTTTCCCACTTGGCGCCGCGCCAGGCCCAAAAATGGCCATATGTCTGGAGATTGGTCCCACGCCCAAAGAGCCAGCAGGGAAAACTATGCCTTGTTCTAAAGCTCTTTGGGAACCGCTTGCGTAGCCCCACAGACCTGGGGGCTGCAGGCTTTCCTGCGCCTTAAGCCTCAAAACCACCCTTTCCCACGTGGCGCCGCGCCAGGCACAAAAATGGCCATATGTCTGGAGATTGGTCCCACGCCCAAAGAGCCAGCAGGGAAAATTATGCCTTGCTCTAAAGCTCTTTGGGAACCTCTTGCGTAGCCCCACAGACCTGGGGGCTGCAGGCTTTCCTGCTGCCTTCAGCCTCAAAACCACCCTTTCCCACTTGGCGCCGTGCCTCGCACAAAAATGGCCATATGTCTGGAGATTGGTCCCACGCCCAAAGAGCCAGCAGGGAAAATTATGCCTTGCTCTAAAGCTCTTTGGGAACCGCTTGCGTAGCCCCATAGACCTGGGGGCTGCAGGCTTTCCTGCTCCTTAAGCCTCAAAATCACCCTTTCCCACGTGGCGCCGCGCCAGGCCCAAAAATGGCCATATGTCTGGAGATTGGTCCCACGCCCAAAGAGCCAGCAGGGAAAATTATGCCTTGCTCTAAAGCTCTTTGGGAACCGCTTGCGTAGCCCCACAGACGTGGGGGCTGCAGGCTTTCCTGCTGCCTTCAGCCTCAAAACCACCCTTTCCCACTGGGCTCCGCGCCAGGCACAAAAATGGCCATATGTCTGGAGATTGGTCCCACGCCCAAAGAGCCAGCAGGGAAAATTATGCCTTGCTCTAAAGCTCTTTGGGAACCGCTTGCGTAGCCCCACAGACCTGGGGCCTGCAGGCTTTCCTGCTGCCTTCAGCCTCAAAACCACCCTTTCCCACTGGGCTCCGCGCCAGGCACAAAAATGGCCATATGTCTGGAGATTGGTCCCACGCCCAAAGAGCCAGCAGGGAAAATTATGCCTTGCTCTAAAGCTCTTTGGGAACCTCTTGCGTAGCCCCACAGACCTGGGGGCTGCAGGCTTTCCTGCTGCCTTCAGCCTCAAAACCACCCTTTCCCACTTGGCGCCGTGCCTCGCACAAAAATGGCCATATGTCTGGAGATTGGTCCCACGCCCAAAGAGCCAGCAGGGAAAATTATGCCTTGTTCTAAAGCTCTTTGGGAACCGCTTGCGTAGCCCCATAGACCTGGGTGCTGCAGGCTTTCCTGCGCCTTAAGCCTCAAAATCACCCTTTCCCACGTGGCGCCGCGCCAGGCCCAAAAATGGCCATATGTCTGGAGAGTGGTCCCACGCCCAAAGAGCCAGCAGGGAAAACTATGCCTTGTTCTAAAGCTCTTTGGGAACCGCTTGCGTATCCCCATAGACCTGGGGGCTGCAGGCTTTCCTGCGCCTTAAGCCTCAAAACCACCCTTTCCCACGTGGCGCCGCGCCAGGCCCAAAAATGGCCATATGTCTGGAGATTGGTCCCACGCCCAAAGAGCCAGCAGGGAAAATTATGCCTTGCTCTAAAGCTCTTTGGGAACCGCTTGCGTAGCCCCACAGACGTGGGGGCTGCAGGCTTTCCTGCTGCCTTCAGCCTCAAAACCACCCTTTCCCACTTGGCGCCGCGCCAGGCCCAAAAATGGCCATATGTCTGGAGATTGGCCCCACGCCCAAAGAGCCAGCAGGGAAAACTATGCCTTGCTCTAAAGCTATTTGGGAACCGCTTGCATAGCCCCACAGACCTGGGGGCTGCAGGCTTTCCTGCTGCCTTCAGCCTCAAAACCACCCTTTCCCACTTGGCGCCGCGCCAGGCCCAAAAATGGCCATATGTCTGGAGATTGGTCCCACGCCCAAAGAGCCAGCAGGGAAAACTATGCCTTGCTCTAAAGCTCTTTGGGAACCGCTTGCGTAGCCCCATAGACCTGGGGGCTGCAGGCTTTCCTGCGCCTTAAGCCTCAAAACCACCCTTTCCCACGTGGCGCCGCGCCAGGCCCAAAAACGGCCATATGTCTGGAGATTGGTCCCACGCCCAAAGAGCCAGCAGGGAAAATTATGCCTTGCTCTAAAGCTCTTTGGGAACCGCTTGCGTAGCCCCATAGACCTGGGGGCTGCAGGCTTTCCTGCTGCCTTCAGCCTCAAAACCAGCCTTTCCCACTTGGCGCCACGCCGGCACAGAAATGGCCATATGTCTGGAGATTGGTCCCACGCCCAAAGAGCCAGCAGGGAAAACTATGCCTTGTTCTAAAGCTCTTTGGAAACCGCTTGCGTAGCCCCACAGACCTGGGGGCTGCAGGCTTTCCTGCTGCCTTTAACCTCAAAACCACCCTTTCCCACTTGGCGCCGCGCCAGGCACAAAAATGGCCATATGGCTGGAGATTGGTCCCACGCCCAAAGAGCCAGCAGGGAAAATTATGCCCTGCTATAACGCTATTTGGGAACTGCTTGCGTTGCCCCACAGACCAGGGGGCTGCAGGCTTTCCTGCTGCCTTCAGCCTCAAAACCACCCTTTCCCACTTGGCGCCGCGCCAGGCCCAAAAATGGCCATATGTCTGGAGATTGGTCCCACGCCCAAAGAGCCAGCAGGGAAAACTATGCCTTGTTCTAAAGCTCTTTGGGAACCGCTTGCATAGCCCCACAGACCTGGGGGCTGCAGGCTTTCCTGCGTCTTAAGCCTCAAAACCACCCATTCACACTTGCGCCGCGCCTCGCACAAAAATGGCCATATGTCTGGGGATTGGTCCCACGCCCAAAGAGCCAGCAGGGAAAACTATGCCTTGTTCTAAAGCTCTTTGGGAAACGCTTGCGTAGCCCCACAGACCTGGGGGCTGCAGGCTTTCCTGCGTCTTAAGCCTCAAAACCACCCTTTCCCACTTGGCGCCGCGCCTCGCACAAAAATGGCCATACGTCTGGAGATTGGTCCCACGCCCAAAGAGCCAGCAGGGAAAACTATGCCTTGTTCTAAAGCTCTTTGGGAACCGCTTGCGTAGCGCCACGGACCTGGGGGCTGCAGGCTTTCCTGCTGCCTTCAGCCTCAAAACCACCCTTTCCCACTTGGCGCCGCGCCAGGCACAAAAATGGCCATATGTCTGGAGATTGGCCCCACGCCCAAAGAGCCAGCAGGGAAAATGATGCCTTGCTCTAAAGCTCTTTGGGAACCGCTTGCGTAGCCCCACAGACCTGGGGGCTGCAGGCTTTCCTGCTGCCTTCAGCCTCAAAACCACCCTTTCCCACTTGGCGCCGCGCCAGGCCCAAAAATGGCCATATGTCTGGAGATTTGTCCCACGCCCAAAGAGCCAGCAGGGAAAACTATGCCTTGTTCTAAAGCTCTTTGGGAACCGCTTGCGTAGCCCCACAGACCTGGGGGCTGCAGGCTTTCCTGCGCCTTAAGCCTCAAAACCACCCTTTCCCACGTGGCGCCGCGCCAGGCACAAAAATGGCCATATGTCTGGAGATTGGTCCCACGCCCAAAGAGCCAGCAGGGAAAATTATGCCTTGCTCTAAAGCTCTTTGGGAACCTCTTGCGTAGCCCCACAGACCTGGGGGCTGCAGGCTTTCCTGCTGCCTTCAGCCTCAAAACCACCCTTTCCCACTTGGCGCCGTGCCTCGCACAAAAATGGCCATATGTCTGGAGATTGGTCCCACGCCCAAAGAGCCAGCAGGGAAAATTATGCCTTGTTCTGAAGCTCTTTGGGAACCGCTTGCGTAGCCCCATAGACCTGGGGGCTGCAGGCTTTCCTGCTCCTTAAGCCTCAAAATCACCCTTTCCCACGTGGCGCCGCGCCAGGCCCAAAAATGGCCATATGTCTGGAGATTGGTCCCACGCCCAAAGAGCCAGCAGGGAAAATTATGCCTTGCTCTAAAGCTCTTTGGGAACCGCTTGCGTAGCCCCACAGACGTGGGGGCTGCAGGCTTTCCTGCTGCCTTCAGCCTCAAAACCACCCTTTCCCACTTGGCGCCGCGCTAGGCACAAAAATGGCCATATGTCTGGAGATTGGCCCCACGCCCAAAGAGCCAGCAGGGAAAACTATGCCTTGCTATAAAGCTATTTGGGAACCGCTTGCATAGCCCCACAGACCTGGGGGCTGCAGGCTTTCCTGCTGCCTTCAGCCTCAAAACCACCCTTTCCCACTTGGCGCCGCGCCAGGCCCAAAAATGGCCATATGTCTGGAGATTGGTCCCACGCCCAAAGAGCCAGCAGGGAAAACTATGCCTTGCTCTAAAGCTCTTTGGGAACCGCTTGCGTAGCCCCATAGACCTGGGGGCTGCAGGCTTTCCTGCGCCTTAAGCCTCAAAACCACCCTTTCCCACTGGGCTCCGCGCCAGGCACAAAAATGGCCATATGTCTGGAGATTGGTCCCACGCCCAAAGAGCCAGCAGGGAAAATTATGCCTTGCTCTAAAGCTCTTTGGGAACCGCTTGCGTAGCCCCACAGACCTGGGGCCTGCAGGCTTTCCTGCTGCCTTCAGCCTCAAAACCACCCTTTCCCACTGGGCTCCGCGCCAGGCACAAAAATGGCCATATGTCTGGAGATTGGTCCCACGCCCAAAGAGCCAGCAGGGAAAATTATGCCTTGCTCTAAAGCTCTTTGGGAACCTCTTGCGTAGCCCCACAGACCTGGGGGCTGCAGGCTTTCCTGCTGCCTTCAGCCTCAAAACCACCCTTTCCCACTTGGCGCCGTGCCTCGCACAAAAATGGCCATATGTCTGGAGATTGGTCCCACGCCCAAAGAGCCAGCAGGGAAAATTATGCCTTGTTCTAAAGCTCTTTGGGAACCGCTTGCGTAGCCCCATAGACCTGGGGGCTGCAGGCTTTCCTGCGCCTTAAGCCTCAAAATCACCCTTTCCCACGTGGCGCCGCGCCAGGCACAAAAATGGCCATATGTCTGGAGATTGGTCCCACGCCCAAAGAGCCAGCAGGGAAAATTATGCCTTGCTCTAAAGCTCTTTGGGAACCGCTTGCGTAGCCCCACAGACGTGGGGGCTGCAGGCTTTCCTGCTGCCTTCAGCCTCAAAACCACCCTTTCCCACTTGGCGCCGCGCCAGGCACAAAAATGGCCATATGTCTGGAGATTGGCCCCACGCCCAAAGAGCCAGCAGGGAAAACTATGCCTTGCTCTAAAGCTCTTTGGGAACCGCTTGCGTAGCCCCACAGACCTGGGGCCTGCAGGCTTACCTGCTGACTTCAGCCTCAAAACCACCCTTTCCCACTTGGCGCCGCGCCAGGCACAAAAATGGCCATATGTCTGGGGATTGGTCCCACGCCCAAAGAGCCAGCAGGGAAAAATATGCCTTGTTCTAAAGCTCCTTGGGAACCGCTTGCGTAGCCCCACAGACCTGGGGGCTGCAGGCTTTCCTGCTGCCTTCAGCCTCAAAACCACCCTTTCCCACTTGGCGCCGCGCCAGGCACAAAAATGGCCATATGTCTGGAGATTGGCCCCACGCCCAAAGAGCCAGCAGGGAAAATTATGCCTTGCTCTAAAGCTCTTTGGGAACCGCTTGCGTAGCCCCACAGACCTGGGGGCTGCAGGCTTTCCTGCTGCCTTCAGCCTCAAAACCACCCTTTCCCACTTGGCGCCGCGCCAGGCCCAAAAATGGCCATATGTCTGGAGAGTGGTCCCACGCCCAAAGAGCCAGCAGGGAAAACTATGCCTTGTTCTAAAGCTCTTTGGGAACCGCTTGCGTATCCCCATAGACCTGGGGGCTACAGGCTTTCCTGCGCCTTAAGCCTCAAAACCACCCTTTCCCACGTGGCGCCGCGCCAGGCACAAAAATGGCCATATGTCTGGAGATTGGTCCCACGCCCAAAGAGCCAGCAGGGAAAACTATGCCTTGCTCTAAAGCTATTTGGGAACCGCTTGCATAGCCCCACAGACCTG
Source organism: Chroicocephalus ridibundus (assembly GCF_963924245.1). NCBI lineage: Eukaryota > Metazoa > Chordata > Aves > Charadriiformes > Laridae > Chroicocephalus > Chroicocephalus ridibundus. The sequence continues at coordinate 1,940,491 of NW_026961439.1, forward strand.
GGGGCTGCAGGCTTTCCTGCTGCCTTCAGCCTCAAAACCACCCTTTCCCACTTGGCGCCGCGCCAGGCCCAAAAATGGCCATATGTCTGGAGATTGGTCCCACGCCCAAAGAGCCAGCAGGGAAAACTATGCCTTGCTCTAAAGCTCTTTGGGAACCGCTTGCGTAGCCCCATAGACCTGGGGGCTGCAGGCTTTCCTGCGCCTTAAGCCTCAAAACCACCCTTTCCCACGTGGCGCCGCGCCAGGCCCAAAAATGGCCATATGTCTGGAGATTGGTCCCACGCCCAAAGAGCCAGCAGGGAAAATTATGCCTTGCTCTAAAGCTCTTTGGGAACCGCTTGCGTAGCCCCATAGACCTGGGGGCTGCAGGCTTTCCTGCTGCCTTCAGCCTCAAAACCAGCCTTTCCCACTTGGCGCCACGCCGGCACAGAAATGGCCATATGTCTGGAGATTGGTCCCACGCCCAAAGAGCCAGCAGGGAAAACTATGCCTTGTTCTAAAGCTCTTTGGAAACCGCTTGCGTAGCCCCACAGACCTGGGGGCTGCAGGCTTTCCTGCTGCCTTTAACCTCAAAACCACCCTTTCCCACTTGGCGCCGCGCCAGGCACAAAAATGGCCATATGGCTGGAGATTGGTCCCACGCCCAAAGAGCCAGCAGGGAAAATTATACCCTGCTATAACGCTATTTGGGAACTGCTTGCGTAGCCCCACAGACCTGGGGGCTGCAGGCTTTCCTGCTGCCTTCAGCCTCAAAACCACCCTTTCCCACTTGGCGCCGCGCCAGGCCCAAAAATGGCCATATGTCTGGAGATTGGTCCCACGCCCAAAGAGCCAGCAGGGAAAACTATGCCTTGTTCTAAAGCTCTTTGGGAACCGCTTGCATAGCCCCACAGACCTGGGGGCTGCAGGCTTTCCTGCGTCTTAAGCCTCAAAACCACCCATTCACACTTGCGCCGCGCCTCGCACAAAAATGGCCATATGTCTGGGGATTGGTCCCACGCCCAAAGAGCCAGCAGGGAAAACTATGCCTTGCTCTAAAGCTCTTTGGGAAACGCTTGCATAGCCCCACAGACCTGGGGGCTGCAGGCTTTCCTGCGTCTTAAGCCTCAAAACCACCCTTTCCCACTTGGCGCCGCGCCTCGCACAAAAATGGCCATACGTCTGGAGATTGGTCCCACGCCCAAAGAGCCAGCAGGGAAAACTATGCCTTGCTCTAAAGCTCTTTGGGAACCGCTTGCGTAGCCCCATAGACCTGGGGCCTGCAGGCTTACCTGCTGACTTCAGCCTCAAAACCACCCTTTCCCACTTGGCGCCGCGCCAGGCACAAAAATGGCTATATGTCTGGGGATTGGTCCCACGCCCAAAGAGCCAGCAGGGAAAAATATGCCTTGCTCTAAAGCTCTTTGGGAACCGCTTGCGTAGCCCCACAGACCTGGGGGCTGCAGGCTTTCCTGCTGCCTTCAGCCTCAAAACCACCCTTTCCCACTTGGCGCCGCGCCAGGCACAAAAATGGCCATATGTCTGGAGATTGGCCCCACGCCCAAAGAGCCAGCAGGGAAAATGATGCCTTGCTCTAAAGCTCTTTGGGAACCGCTTGCGTAGCCCCACAGACCTGGGGGCTGCAGGCTTTCCTGCTGCCTTCAGCCTCAAAACCACCCTTTCCCACTTGGTGCCGCGCCAGGCCCAAAAATGGCCATATGTCTGGAGATTGGTCCCACGCCCAAAGAGCCAGCAGGGAAAACTATGCCTTGTTCTAAAGCTCTTTGGGAACCGCTTGCGTAGCCCCAGAGACCTGGGGGCTGCAGGCTTTCCTGCGCCTTAAGCCTCAAAACCACCCTTTCCCACGTGGCGCCGCGCCAGGCACAAAAATGGCCATATGTCTGGAGATTGGTCCCCCGCCCAAAGAGCCAGCAGGGAAAATTATGCCTTGCTCTAAAGCTCTTTGGGAACCTCTTGCGTAGCCCCACAGACCTGGGGGCTGCAGGCTTTCCTGCTGCCTTCAGCCTCAAAACCACCCTTTCCCACTTGGCGCCGTGCCTCGCACAAAAATGGCCATATGTCTGGAGATTGGTCCCACGCCCAAAGAGCCAGCAGGGAAAATTATGCCTTGTTCTAAAGCTCTTTGGGAACCGCTTGCGTAGCCCCATAGACCTGGGGGCTGCAGGCTTTCCTGCGCCTTAAGCCTCAAAATCACCCTTTCCCACGTGGCGCCGCGCCAGGCACAAAAATGGCCATATGTCTGGAGATTGGTCCCACGCCCAAAGAGCCAGCAGGGAAAATTATGCCTTGCTCTAAAGCTCTTTGGGAACCGCTTGCGTAGCCCCACAGACGTGGGGGCTGCAGGCTTTCCTGCTGCCTTCAGCCTCAAAACCACCCTTTCCCACTTGGCGCCGCGCCAGGCACAAAAATGGCCATATGTCTGGAGATTGGCCCCACGCCCAAAGAGCCAGCAGGGAAAACTATGCCTTGCTATAAAGCTATTTGGGAACCGCTTGCATAGCCCCACAGACCTGGGGGCTGCAGGCTTTCCTGCTGCCTTCAGCCTCAAAACCACCCTTTCCCACTTGGCGCCGCGCCAGGCCCAAAAATGGCCATATGTCTGGAGATTGGTCCCACGCCCAAAGAGCCAGCAGGGAAAACTATGCCTTGCTCTAAAGCTCTTTGGGAACCGCTTGCGTAGCCCCATAGACCTGGGGGCTGCAGGCTTTCCTGCGCCTTAAGCCTCAAAACCACCCTTTCCCACTGGGCTCCGCGCCAGGCACAAAAATGGCCATATGTCTGGAGATTGGTCCCACGCCCAAAGAGCCAGCAGGGAAAATTATGCCTTGCTCTAAAGCTCTTTGGGAACCGCTTGCGTAGCGCCACAGACCTGGGGCCTGCAGGCTTTCCTGCTGCCTTCAGCCTCAAAACCACCCTTTCCCACTTGGCGCCGCGCCGGCACAGAAATGGCCATATGTCTGGAGATTGGTCCCACGCCCAAAGAGCCAGCAGGGAAAATTATGCCTTGCTCTAAAGCTCTTTGGGAACCGCTTGCGTAGCCCCACAGACGTGGGGGCTGCAGGCTTTCCTGCTGCCTTCAGCCTTAAAACCACCCTTTCCCACTTGGCGCCGCGCCAGGCACAAAAATGGCCATATGTCTGGAGATTGGCCCCACGCCCAAAGAGCCAGCAGGGAAAACTATGCCTTGCTCTAAAGCTCTTTGGGAACCGCTTGCGTAGCCCCACAGACCTGGGGCCTGCAGGCTTACCTGCTGACTTCAGCCTCAAAACCACCCTTTCCCACTTGGCGCCGCGCCAGGCACAAAAATGGCCATATGTCTGGGGATTGGTCCCACGCCCAAAGAGCCAGCAGGGAAAAATATGCCTTGTTCTAAAGCTCCTTGGGAACCGCTTGCGTAGCCCCACAGACCTGGGGGCTGCAGGCTTTCCTGCTGCCTTCAGCCTCAAAACCACCCTTTCCCACTTGGCGCCGCGCCAGGCACAAAAATGGCCATATGTCTGGAGATTGGCCCCACGCCCAAAGAGCCAGCAGGGAAAATTATGCCTTGCTCTAAAGCTCTTTGGGAACCGCTTGCGTAGCCCCACAGACCTGGGGGCTGCAGGCTTTCCTGCTGCCTTCAGCCTCAAAACCACCCTTTCCCACTTGGCGCCGCGCCAGGCCCAAAAATGGCCATATGTCTGGAGAGTGGTCCCACGCCCAAAGAGCCAGCAGGGAAAACTATGCCTTGTTCTAAAGCTCTTTGGGAACCGCTTGCGTATCCCCATAGACCTGGGGGCTGCAGGCTTTCCTGCGCCTTAAGCCTCAAAACCACCCTTTCCCACGTGGCGCCGCGCCAGGCACAAAAATGGCCATATGTCTGGAGATTGGTCCCACGCCCAAAGAGCCAGCAGGGAAAACTATGCCTTGCTCTAAAGCTATTTGGGAACCGCTTGCATAGCCCCACAGACCTGGGGGCTGCAGGCTTTCCTGCTGCCTTCAGCCTCAAAACCACCCTTTCCCACTTGGCGCCGCGCCAGGCCCAAAAATGGCCATATGTCTGGAGATTGGTCCCACGCCCAAAGAGCCAGCAGGGAAAACTATGCCTTGCTCTAAAGCTCTTTGGGAACCGCTTGCGTAGCCCCATAGACCTGGGGGCTGCAGGCTTTCCTGCGCCTTAAGCCTCAAAACCACCCTTTCCCACGTGGCGCCGCGCCAGGCCCAAAAATGGCCATATGTCTGGAGATTGGTCCCACGCCCAAAGAGCCAGCAGGGAAAATTATGCCTTGCTCTAAAGCTCTTTGGGAACCGCTTGCGTAGCCCCATAGACCTGGGGGCTGCAGGCTTTCCTGCTGCCTTCAGCCTCAAAACCAGCCTTTCCCACTTGGCGCCACGCCGGCACAGAAATGGCCATATGTCTGGAGATTGGTCCCACGCCCAAAGAGCCAGCAGGGAAAACTATGCCTTGTTCTAAAGCTCTTTGGAAACCGCTTGCGTAGCCCCACAGACCTGGGGGCTGCAGGCTTTCCTGCTGCCTTTAACCTCAAAACCACCCTTTCCCACTTGGCGCCGCGCCAGGCACAAAAATGGCCATATGGCTGGAGATTGGTCCCACGCCCAAAGAGCCAGCAGGGAAAATTATACCCTGCTATAACGCTATTTGGGAACTGCTTGCGTAGCCCCACAGACCTGGGGGCTGCAGGCTTTCCTGCTGCCTTCAGCCTCAAAACCACCCTTTCCCACTTGGCGCCGCGCCAGGCCCAAAAATGGCCATATGTCTGGAGATTGGTCCCACGCCCAAAGAGCCAGCAGGGAAAACTATGCCTTGTTCTAAAGCTCTTTGGGAACCGCTTGCATAGCCCCACAGACCTCGGGGCTGCAGGCTTTCCTGCGTCTTAAGCCTCAAAACCACCCATTCACACTTGCGCCGCGCCTCGCACAAAAATGGCCATATGTCTGGAGATTGGTCCCACGCCCAAAGAGCCAGCAGGGAAAACTATGCCTTGCTCTAAAGCTCTTTGGGAAACGCTTGCATAGCCCCACAGACCTGGGGGCTGCAGGCTTTCCTGCGTCTTAAGCCTCAAAACCACCCTTTCCCACTTGGCGCCGCGCCTCGCACAAAAATGGCCATACGTCTGGAGATTGGTCCCACGCCCAAAGAGCCAGCAGGGAAAACTATGCCTTGCTCTAAAGCTCTTTGGGAACCGCTTGCGTAGCCCCATAGACCTGGGGCCTGCAGGCTTACCTGCTGACTTCAGCCTCAAAACCACCCTTTCCCACTTGGCGCCGCGCCAGGCACAAAAATGGCTATATGTCTGGGGATTGGTCCCACGCCCAAAGAGCCAGCAGGGAAAAATATGCCTTGCTCTAAAGCTCTTTGGGAACCGCTTGCGTAGCCCCACAGACCTGGGGGCTGCAGGCTTTCCTGCTGCCTTCAGCCTCAAAACCACCCTTTCCCACTTGGCGCCGCGCCAGGCACAAAAATGGCCATATGTCTGGAGATTGGCCCCACGCCCAAAGAGCCAGCAGGGAAAATGATGCCTTGCTCTAAAGCTCTTTGGGAACCGCTTGCGTAGCCCCACAGACCTGGGGGCTGCAGGCTTTCCTGCTGCCTTCAGCCTCAAAACCACCCTTTCCCACTTGGTGCCGCGCCAGGCCCAAAAATGGCCATATGTCTGGAGATTGGTCCCACGCCCAAAGAGCCAGCAGGGAAAACTATGCCTTGTTCTAAAGCTCTTTGGGAACCGCTTGCGTAGCCCCAGAGACCTGGGGGCTGCAGGCTTTCCTGCGCCTTAAGCCTCAAAACCACCCTTTCCCACGTGGCGCCGCGCCAGGCACAAAAATGGCCATATGTCTGGAGATTGGTCCCCCGCCCAAAGAGCCAGCAGGGAAAATTATGCCTTGCTCTAAAGCTCTTTGGGAACCTCTTGCGTAGCCCCACAGACCTGGGGGCTGCAGGCTTTCCTGCTGCCTTCAGCCTCAAAACCACCCTTTCCCACTTGGCGCCGTGCCTCGCACAAAAATGGCCATATGTCTGGAGATTGGTCCCACGCCCAAAGAGCCAGCAGGGAAAATTATGCCTTGTTCTAAAGCTCTTTGGGAACCGCTTGCGTAGCCCCATAGACCTGGGGGCTGCAGGCTTTCCTGCGCCTTAAGCCTCAAAATCACCCTTTCCCACGTGGCGCCGCGCCAGGCACAAAAATGGCCATATGTCTGGAGATTGGTCCCACGCCCAAAGAGCCAGCAGGGAAAATTATGCCTTGCTCTAAAGCTCTTTGGGAACCGCTTGCGTAGCCCCACAGACGTGGGGGCTGCAGGCTTTCCTGCTGCCTTCAGCCTCAAAACCACCCTTTCCCACTTGGCGCCGCGCCAGGCACAAAAATGGCCATATGTCTGGAGATTGGCCCCACGCCCAAAGAGCCAGCAGGGAAAACTATGCCTTGCTATAAAGCTATTTGGGAACCGCTTGCATAGCCCCACAGACCTGGGGGCTGCAGGCTTTCCTGCTGCCTTCAGCCTCAAAACCACCCTTTCCCACTTGGCGCCGCGCCAGGCCCAAAAATGGCCATATGTCTGGAGATTGGTCCCACGCCCAAAGAGCCAGCAGGGAAAACTATGCCTTGCTCTAAAGCTCTTTGGGAACCGCTTGCGTAGCCCCATAGACCTGGGGGCTGCAGGCTTTCCTGCGCCTTAAGCCTCAAAACCACCCTTTCCCACTGGGCTCCGCGCCAGGCACAAAAATGGCCATATGTCTGGAGATTGGTCCCACGCCCAAAGAGCCAGCAGGGAAAATTATGCCTTGCTCTAAAGCTCTTTGGGAACCGCTTGCGTAGCCCCACAGACCTGGGGCCTGCAGGCTTTCCTGCTGCCTTCAGCCTCAAAACCACCCTTTCCCACTTGGCGCCGCGCCGGCACAGAAATGGCCATATGTCTGGAGATTGGTCCCACGCCCAAAGAGCCAGCAGGGAAAATTATGCCTTGTTCTAAAGCTCTTTGGAAACCGCTTGCGTAGCCCCACAGACCTGGGGGCTGCAGGCTTTCCTGCTGCCTTTAACCTCAAAACCACCCTTTCCCACTTGGCGCCGCGCCAGGCACAAAAATGGCCATATGGCTGGAGATTGGACCCACGCCCAAAGAGCCAGCAGGGAAAATTATGCCCTGCTATAAAGCTATTTGGGAACTGCTTGCGTAGCCCCACAGACCTGGGGGCTGCAGGCTTTCCTGCTGCCTTCAGCCTCAAAACCACCCTTTCCCACTTGGCGCCGCGCCGGCACAGAAATGGCCATATGTCTGGAGATTGGTCCCACGCCCAAAGAGCCAGCAGGGAAAACTATGCCTTGTTCTAAAGCTCTTTGGGAACCGCTTGCGTAGCCCCACAGACCTGGGGGCTGCAGGCTTTCCTGCTGCCTTTAACCTCAAAACCACCCTTTCCCACTTGGCGCCGTGCCAGGCACAAAAATGGCCATATGTCTGGGGATTGGTCCCACGCCCAAAGAGCCAGCAGGGAAAACTATGCCTTGTTCTAAAGCTCTTTGGGAACCGCTTGCATAGCCCCAAAGACCTCGGGGCTGCAGGCTTTCCTGCACCTTAAGCCTCAATTGTCAAGCTTGCTCTCAGTGTCTCTGAGAATTGCTCTGATTATCCGTGTGACCTCTTTGCTAAGACTCTCCAGAGAGACGTCCTCAAAACCAACACACATCTTGACATATCTCCCACATTGATCGCAGTGTCTCCAGGAACGGCATTCAAGGAGCCAGGAACTTTTCTCCCTACACTGTCCTTTGAGTTGGCCTCAAAACCAATATACATCCTGCTATATCTCCCACATGGAAAGTGCCAGGAGGGAAAAGTGGGGATTATGTTTAGACTTTCTCGGAACTGCTTCAAATCAACTAGATATCTTTGTGCTGTAAATCTCCCAACAGCCAAACGCAAATGCAGCAAACATCTCGCTGTATGTCCCACATCCAAAGTGCCAAGAGAGAGCTTGCTCTCCCTGTCTTTGAGTACTGTTTTCACTGTCCCGGTTACCTCTTTGCTAACATTCTCTTCAGAGCTGCAGTGAAACCAGGAACCACGTGGAGAAGGCACCCACACTGAAAGTGCCTGGAGGGAACATTGGGGCTTCTTCTCAGTGTCTCTGACATAGGGTTTCACTGTCCCGGGAAAGTCTCTGCTAACACCCTGCAGAGCGCAGTGCTCAATATCCAGAGACTTTCTCGGAACTGCTTCAAATCAACAAGATATCTTTGTGCTGTAAATCTCCCAACAGCCAAACACAAAAGCAGCAAACATCTCACTGTATGTCCCACATCCAAAGTGCTAAGAGAGTAATGTAGAGCTTGCTCTCCCTTCTTTGAGCACTGTTTTCACTGTCCCGATGACCTCTTTGCTAACATTCTCTTCAGAGCTGCAGTGAAACCAGGAACCACGTGGAGAAGGCACCCACAGTGAAAGTGCCTGGAGGGAACATTGGGGCTTCTTCTCAGTGTCTCTGACATAGGGTTTCACTGTCCCGGGAAAGTCTCTGCTAACACCCTGCAGAGCGCAGTGCCCAATATACAGAAACGTCTTGCGGTATCTCCTACAGGGAAAGTGCCAGGAGGGAATTGTCGAGCTTGCTCTCAGTGTCTCTGAGAATTGCTCTGATTATCCGTGTGACCTCTTTACTAAGACTCTCCAGAGAGACGTCCTCAAAACCAACACACATCTTGACATATCTCCCACATTGATCGCAGTGTCTCCAGGAACGGCATTCAAGGAGCCAGGAACTTTTCTCCCTACACTGTCCTTTGAGTTGGCCTCAAAACCAATATACATCCTGCTATATCTCCCACATGGAAAGTGCCAGGAGGGAAAAGTGGGGATTATGTTTAGACTTTCTCGGAACTGCTTCAAATCAACTAGATATCTTTGTGCTGTAAATCTCCCAACAGCCAAACGCAAAAGCAGCAAACATCTCGCTGTATGTCCCACATCCAAAGTGCCAAGAGAGAGCTTGCTCTCCCTGTCTTTGAGTACTGTTTTCACTGTCCCGGTTACCTCTTTGCTAACATTCTCTTCAGAGCTGCAGTGAAACCAGGAACCACGTGGAGAAGGCACCCACACTGAAAGTGCCTGGAGGGAACATTGGGGCTTCTTCTCAGTGTCTCTGACATAGGGTTTCACTGTCCCGGGAAAGTCTCTGCTAACACCCTGCAGAGCGCAGTGCCCAATATACAGAAACGTCTTGCGGTATCTCCTACAGGGAAAGTGCCAGGAGGGAACTGTCGAGCTTGTTCTCAGTGTCTCTGAGAATTGCTCTGATTATCCGTGTGACCTCTTTACTAAGACTCTCCAGAGAGACGTCCTCAAAACCAACACACATCTTGACATATCTCCCACATTGGTCACAGTGTCTCCAGGAACGGCATTGAAGGAGCCAGGAACTTTTCTCCCTACACTGTCCATTGAGTTGGCCTCAAAACCAATATACATCCTGCTATATCTCCCACATGGAAAGTGCCAGGAGGGAAAAGTGGGGATTATGTTTAGACTTTCTCGGAACTGCTTCAAATCAACTAGATATCTTTGTGCTGTAAATCTCCCAACAGCCAAACGCAAATGCAGCAAACATCTCGCTGTATGTCCCACATCCAAAGTGCCAAGAGAGAGCTTGCTCTCCCTGTCTTTGAGTACTGTTTTCACTGTCCCGGTTACCTCTTTGCTAACATTCTCTTCAGAGCTGCAGTGAAACCAGGAACCACGTGGAGAAGGCACCCACACTGAAAGTGCCTGGAGGGAACATTGGGGCTTCTTCTCAGTGTCTCTGACCATAGGGTTTCACTGTCCCGGGAAAGTCTCTGCTAACACCCTGCAGAGCGCAGTGTTCAATATACAGAGACTTTCTCGGAACTGCTTCAAATCAACTAGATATCTTTGTGCTGTAAATCTCCCAACAGCCAAACGCAAAAGCAGCAAACATCTCGCTGTATGTCCCACATCCAAAGTGCTAAGAGAGTAATGTAGAGCTTGCTCTCCCTTCTTTGAGCACTGTTTTCACTGTCCCGATGACCACTTTGCTAACATTCTCTTCAGAGCTGCAGTGAAACCAGGAACCACGTGGAGAAGGCACCAACACTGAAAGTGCCTGGAAGGAACATTGGGGCTTCTTCTCAGTGTCTCTGACCATAGGGTTTCACTGTCCCGGGAAAGTCTCTGCTAACACCCTGCAGAGCGCAGTGCCCAATATACAGAAACGTCTTGCGGTATCTCCTACAGGGAAAGTGCCAGGAGGGAATTGTCGAGCTTGCTCTCAGTGTCTCTGAGAATTGCTCTGATTATCCGTGTGACCTCTTTACTAAGACTCTCCAGAGAGACGTCCTCAAAACCAACACACATCTTGACATATCTCCCACGTTGATCGCAGTGTCTCCAGGAACGGCATTCAAGGAGCCAGGAACTTTTCTCCCTACACTGTCCTTTGAGTTGGCCTCAAAACCAATATACATCCTGCTATATCTCCCACATGGAAAGTGCCAGGAGGGAAAAGTGGGGATTATGTTTAGACTTTCTCGGAACTGCTTCAAATCAACTAGATATCTTTGTGCTGTAAATCTCCCAACATCCAAATGTAAAAGCAGCAAACATCTCGCTGTATGTCCCACATCCAAAGTGCCAAGAGAGAGCTTGCTCTCCCTGTCTTTGAGTACTGTTTTCACTGTCCCGGTTACCTCTTTGCTAACATTCTCTTCAGAGCTGCAGTGAAACCAGGAACCACGTGGAGAAGGCACCCACACTGAAAGTGCCTGGAGGGAACATTGGGGCTTCTTCTCAGTGTCTCTGACATAGGGTTTCACTGTCCCGGTAAAGTCTCTGCTAACACCCTGCAGAGCGCAGTGCCCAATATACAGAAACGTCTTGCGGTATCTCCTACAGGGAAAGTGCCAGGAAGGAATTGTCGAGCTTGCTATCAGTGTCTCTGAGAATTGCTCTGATTATCCGTGTGACCTCTTTACTAAGACTCTCCAGAGAGACGTCCTCAAAACCAACACACATCTTGACATATCTCCCACATTGATCGCAGTGTCTCCAGGAACGGCATTCAAGGAGCCAGGAACTTTTCTCCCTACACTGTCCATTGAGTTGTCCTCAAAACCAATATACATCCTGCTATATCTCCCACATGGAAAGTGCCAGGAGGGAAAAGTGGGGATTATGTTTCGACTTTCTCGGAACTGCTTCAAATCAACTAGATATCTTTGTGCTGTAAATCTCCCAACAGCCAAACGCAAAAGCAGCAAACATCTCGCTGTATGTCCCACATCCAAAGTGCTAAGAGAGTAATGTAGAGCTTGCTCTCCCTTCTTTGAGCACTGTTTTCACTGTCCCGATGACCGCTTTGCTAACATTCTCTTCAGAGCTGCAGTGAAACCAGGAACCACGTGGAGAAGGCACCAACACTGAAAGTGCCTGGAAGGAACATTGGGGCTTCTTCTCAGTGTCTCTGACCATAGGGTTTCACTGTCCCGGGAAAGTCTCTGCTAACACCCTGCAGAGCGCAGTGCTCAATATACAGAGACTTTCTCGGAACTGCTTCAAATCAACAAGATATCTTTGTGCTGTAAATCTCCCAACAGCCAAACGCAAAAGCAGCAAACATCTCACTGTATGTCCCACATCCAAAGTGCTAAGAGAGTAATGTAGAGCTTGCTCTCCCTTCTTTGAGCACTGTTTTCACTGTCCCGGTTACCTCTTTGCTAACATTCTCTTCAGAGCTGCAGTGAAAACAGGAACCACGTGGAGAAGGCACCCACACTGAAAGTGCCTGGAGGGAACATTGGGGCTTCTTCTCAGTGTCTCTGACCATAGGGTTTCACTGTCCCGGGAAAGTCTCTGCTAACACCCTGCAGAGCGCAGTGCCCAATATACAGAAACGTCTTGCGGTATCTCCTACAGGGAAAGTGCCAGGAGGGAATTGTCGAGCTTGCTCTCAGTGTATCTGAGAATTGCTCTGATTATCCGTGTGACCTCTTTGCTAAGACTCTCCAGAGAGACGTCCTCAAAACCAACACACATCTTGACATATCTCCCACATTGATCGCAGTGTCTCCAGGAACGGCATTCAAGGAGCCAGGAACTTTTCTCCCTACACTGTCCATTGAGTTGGCCTCAAAACCAATATACATCCTGCTATATCTCCCACATGGAAAGTGCCAGGAGGGAAAAGTGGGGATTATGTTTCGACTTTCTCGGAACTGCTTCAAATCAACTAGATATCTTTGTGCTGTAAATCTCCCAACAGCCAAACGCAAAAGCAGCAAACATCTCGCTGTATGTCCCACATCCAAAGTGCCAAGAGAAAGCTTGCTCTCCCTGTCTTTGAGTACTGTTTTCACTGTCCCGGTTACCTCTTTGCTAACATTCTCTTCAGAGCTGCAGTGAAACCAGGAACCACGTGGAGAAGGCACCCACACTGAAAGTGCCTGGAGGGAACATTGGGGCTTCTTCTCAGTGTCTCTGACATAGGGTTTCACTGTCCCGAGAAAGTCTCTGCTAACACCCTGCAGAGCGCAGTGCTCAATATACAGACACTTTCTCGGAACTGCTTCAAATCAACAAGATATCTTTGTGCTGTAAATCTCCCAACAGCCAAACGCAAAAGCAGCAAACATCTCACTGTATGTCCCACATCCAAAGTGCTAAGAGAGTAATGTAGAGCTTGCTCTCCCTTCTTTGAGCACTGTTTTCACTGTCCCGATGACCTCTTTGGTAACATTCTCTTCAGAGCTGCAGTGAAACCAGGAACCACGTGGAGAAGGCACCCACACTGAAAGTGCCTGGAAGGAACATTGGGGCTTCTTCTCAGTGTCTCTGACCATAGGGTTTCACTGTCGCGGGAAAATCTCTGCTAACACCCTGCAGAGCGCTGTGCCCAATATACAGAAACGTCTTGCGGTATCTCCTACAGGGAAACTTTTCTCCCTACACTGTCCATTAAGTTGTCCTCAAAACCAATATACATCCTGCTATATCTCCCACATGGAAAGTTCCAGGAGGGAAAAGTGGGGATTATGTTTAGACTTTCTCGGAACTGCTTCAAATCAACTAGATATCTTTGTGCTGTAAATCTCCCAACAGCCAAACGCAAAAGCAGCAAACATCTCGCTGTATGTCCCACATCCAAAGTGCCAAGAGAGAGCTTGCTCTCCCTGTCTTTGAGTACTGTTTTCACTGTCCCGGTTACCTCTTTGCTAACATTCTCTTCAGAGCTGCAGTGAAACCAGGAACCACGTGGAGAAGGCACCCACACTGAAAGTGCCTGGAGGGAACATTGGGGCTTCTTCTCAGTGTCTCTGACATAGGGTTTCACTGTCCCGGGAAAGTCTCTGCTAACACCCTGCAGAGCGCAGTGCCCAATATACAGAAACGTCTTGCGGTATCTCCTACAGGGAAAGTGCCAGGAGGGAATTGTCGAGCTTGTTCTCAGTGTCTCTGAGAATTGCTCTGATTATCCGTGTGACCTCTTTGCTAAGACTCTCCAGAGAGACGTCCTCAAAACCAACACACATCTTGACATATCTCCCACATTGATCACAGTGACTCCAGGAACGGCATTCAAGGAGCCAGGAACTTTTCTCCCTACACTGTCCATTGAGTTGGCCTCAAAACCAATATACATCCTGCTATATCTCCCACATGGAAAGTGCCAGGAGGGAAAAGTGGGGATTATGTTTAGACTTTCTCGGAACTGCTTCAAATCAACTAGATATCTTTGTGCTGTAAATCTCCCAACAGCCAAACGCAAATGCAGCAAACATCTCGCTGTATGTCCCACATCCAAAGTGCCAAGAGAGAGCTTGCTCTCCCTGTCTTTGAGTACTGTTTTCACTGTCCCGGTTACCTCTTTGCTAACATTCTCTTCAGAGCTGCAGTGAAACCAGGAACCACGTGGAGAAGGCACCCACACTGAAAGTGCCTGGAGGGAACATTGGGGCTTCTTCTCAGTGTCTCTGACATAGGGTTTCACTGTCCCGGGAAAGTCTCTGCTAACACCCTGCAGAGCGCAGTGCCCAATATACAGAAACGTCTTGCGGTATCTCCTACAGGGAAAGTGCCAGGAGGGAATTGTCGAGCTTGCTCTCAGTGTCTCTGAGAATTGCTCTGATTATCCGTGTGACCTCTTTACTAAGACTCTCCAGAGAGACGTCCTCAAAACCAACACACATCTTGACATATCTCCCACATTGATCGCAGTGTCTCCAGGAACGGCATTGAAGGAGCCAGGAACTTTTCTCCCTACACTGTCCATTGAGTTGGCCTCAAAACCAATATACATCCTGCTATATCTCCCACATGGAAAGTGCCAGGAGGGAAAAGTGGGGATTATGTTTAGACTTTCTCGGAACTGCTTCAAATCAACTAGATATCTTTGTGCTGTAAATCTCCCAACAGCCAAACGCAAATGCAGCAAACATCTCACTGTATGTTCCACATCCAAAGTGCCAAGAGAGAGCTTGCTCTCCCTGTCTTTGAGTACTGTTTTCACTGTCCCGGTTACCTCTTTGCTAACATTCTCTTCAGAGCTGCAGTGAAACCAGGAACCACGTGGAGAAGGCACCCACACTGAAAGTGCCTGGAGGGAACATTGGGGCTTCTTCTCAGTGTCTCTGACATAGGGTTTCACTGTCCCGAGAAAGTCTCTGCTAACACCCTGCAGAGCGCAGTGCTCAATATACAGAGACTTTCTCGGAACTGCTTCAAATCAACTAGATATCTTTGTGCTGTAAATCTCCCAACAGCCAAACGCAAAAGCAGCAAACATCTCGCTGTATGTCCCACATCCAAAGTGCTAAGAGAGTAATGTAGAGCTTGCTCTCCCTTCTTTGAGCACTGTTTTCACTGTCCCGATGACCTCTTTGCTAACATTCTCTTCAGAGCTGCAGTGAAACCAGGAACCACGTGGAGAAGGCACCCACAGTGAAAGTGCCTGGAAGGAACATTGGGGCTTCTTCTCAGTGTCTCTGACCATAGGGTTTCACTGTCGCGGGAAAGTCTCTGCTAACACCCTGCAGAGCGCAGTGCCCAATATACAGAAACGTCTTGCGGTATCTCCTACAGGGAAACTTTTCTCCCTACACTGTCCATTAAGTTGTCCTCAAAACCAATATACATCCTGCTATATCTCCCACATGGAAAGTGCCAGGAGGGAAAAGTGGGGATTATGTTTAGACTTTCTCGGAACTGCTTCAAATCAACTAGATATCTTTGTGCTGTAAATCTCCCAACAGCCAAACGCAAAAGCAGCAAACATCTCGCTGTATGTCCCACATCCAAAGTGCCAAGAGAGAGCTTGCTCTCCCTGTCTTTGAGTACTGTTTTCACTGTCCCAGTTACCTCTTTGCTAACATTCTCTTCAGAGCTGCAGTGAAACCAGGAACCACGTGGAGAAGGCACCCACACTGAAAGTGCCTGGAGGGAACACTGGGGCTTCTTCTCAGTGTCTCTGACATAGGGTTTCACTGTCCCGGGAAAGTCTCTGCTAACACCCTGCAGAGCGCAGTGCTCAATATCCAGAGACTTTCTCGGAACTGCTTCAAATCAACAAGATATCTTTGTGCTGTAAATCTCCCAACAGCCAAACACAAAAGCAGCAAACATCTCACTGTATGTCCCACATCCAAAGTGCTAAGAGAGTAATGTAGAGCTTGCTCTCCCTTCTTTGAGCACTGTTTTCACTGTCCCGATGACCTCTTTGCTAACATTCTCTTCAGAGCTGCAGTGAAAACAGGAACCACGTGGAGAAGGCACCCACAGTGAAAGTGCCTGGAGGGAACATTGGGGCTTCTTCTCAGTGTCTCTGACATAGGGTTTCACTGTCCCGGGAAAGTCTCTGCTAACACCCTGCAGAGCGCAGTGCCCAATATACAGAAACGTCTTGCGGTATCTCCTACAGGGAAAGTGCCAGGAGGGAATTGTCGAGCTTGCTCTCAGTGTCTCTGAGAATTGCTCTGATTATCCGTGTGACCTCTTTACTAAGACTCTCCAGAGAGACGTCCTCAAAACCAACACACATCTTGACATATCTCCCACATTGATCGCAGTGTCTCCAGGAACGGCATTCAAGGAGCCAGGAACTTTTCTCCCTACACTGTCCTTTGAGTTGGCCTCAAAACCAATATACATCCTGCTATATCTCCCACATGGAAAGTGCCAGGAGGGAAAAGTGGGGATTATGTTTAGACTTTCTCGGAACTGCTTCAAATCAACTAGATATCTTTGTGCTGTAAATCTCCCAACAGCCAAACGCAAAAGCAGCAAACATCTCGCTGTATGTCCCACATCCAAAGTGCCAAGAGAGAGCTTGCTCTCCCTGTCTTTGAGTACTGTTTTCACTGTCCCGGTTACCTCTTTGCTAACATTCTCTTCAGAGCTGCAGTGAAACCAGGAACCACGTGGAGAAGGCACCCACACTGAAAGTGCCTGGAGGGAACATTGGGGCTTCTTCTCAGTGTCTCTGACATAGGGTTTCACTGTCCCGGGAAAGTCTCTGCTAACACCCTGCAGAGCGCAGTGCCCAATATACAGAAACGTCTTGCGGTATCTCCTACAGGGAAAGTGCCAGGAGGGAACTGTCGAGCTTGTTCTCAGTGTCTCTGAGAATTGCTCTGATTATCCGTGTGACCTCTTTACTAAGACTCTCCAGAGAGACGTCCTCAAAACCAACACACATCTTGACATATCTCCCACATTGGTCACAGTGTCTCCAGGAACGGCATTGAAGGAGCCAGGAACTTTTCTCCCTACACTGTCCATTGAGTTGGCCTCAAAACCAATATACATCCTGCTATATCTCCCACATGGAAAGTGCCAGGAGGGAAAAGTGGGGATTATGTTTAGACTTTCTCGGAACTGCTTCAAATCAACTAGATATCTTTGTGCTGTAAATCTCCCAACAGCCAAACGCAAATGCAGCAAACATCTCGCTGTATGTCCCACATCCAAAGTGCCAAGAGAGAGCTTGCTCTCCCTGTCTTTGAGTACTGTTTTCACTGTCCCGGTTACCTCTTTGCTAACATTCTCTTCAGAGCTGCAGTGAAACCAGGAACCACGTGGAGAAGGCACCCACACTGAAAGTGCCTGGAGGGAACATTGGGGCTTCTTCTCAGTGTCTCTGACCATAGGGTTTCACTGTCCCGGGAAAGTCTCTGCTAACACCCTGCAGAGCGCAGTGTTCAATATACAGAGACTTTCTCGGAACTGCTTCAAATCAACTAGATATCTTTGTGCTGTAAATCTCCCAACAGCCAAACGCAAAAGCAGCAAACATCTCGCTGTATGTCCCACATCCAAAGTGCTAAGAGAGTAATGTAGAGCTTGCTCTCCCTTCTTTGAGCACTGTTTTCACTGTCCCGATGACCTCTTTGCTAACATTCTCTTCAGAGCTGCAGTGAAACCAGGAACCACGTGGAGAAGGCACCAACACTGAAAGTGCCTGGAAGGAACATTGGGGCTTCTTCTCAGTGTCTCTGACCATAGGGTTTCACTGTCCCGGGAAAGTCTCTGCTAACACCCTGCAGAGCGCAGTGCCCAATATACAGAAACGTCTTGCGGTATCTCCTACAGGGAAAGTGCCAGGAGGGAATTGTCGAGCTTGCTCTCAGTGTCTCTGAGAATTGCTCTGATTATCCGTGTGACCTCTTTACTAAGACTCTCCAGAGAGACGTCCTCAAAACCAACACACATCTTGACATATCTCCCACGTTGATCGCAGTGTCTCCAGGAACGGCATTCAAGGAGCCAGGAACTTTTCTCCCTACACTGTCCTTTGAGTTGGCCTCAAAACCAATATACATCCTGCTATATCTCCCACATGGAAAGTGCCAGGAGGGAAAAGTGGGGATTATGTTTAGACTTTCTCGGAACTGCTTCAAATCAACTAGATATCTTTGTGCTGTAAATCTCCCAACATCCAAATGTAAAAGCAGCAAACATCTCGCTGTATGTCCCACATCCAAAGTGCCAAGAGAGAGCTTGCTCTCCCTGTCTTTGAGTACTGTTTTCACTGTCCCGGTTACCTCTTTGCTAACATTCTCTTCAGAGCTGCAGTGAAACCAGGAACCACGTGGAGAAGGCACCCACACTGAAAGTGCCTGGAGGGAACATTGGGGCTTCTTCTCAGTGTCTCTGACATAGGGTTTCACTGTCCCGGTAAAGTCTCTGCTAACACCCTGCAGAGCGCAGTGCCCAATATACAGAAACGTCTTGCGGTATCTCCTACAGGGAAAGTGCCAGGAAGGAATTGTCGAGCTTGCTATCAGTGTCTCTGAGAATTGCTCTGATTATCCGTGTGACCTCTTTACTAAGACTCTCCAGAGAGACGTCCTCAAAACCAACACACATCTTGACATATCTCCCACATTGATCGCAGTGTCTCCAGGAACGGCATTCAAGGAGCCAGGAACTTTTCTCCCTACACTGTCCATTGAGTTGTCCTCAAAACCAATATACATCCTGCTATATCTCCCACATGGAAAGTGCCAGGAGGGAAAAGTGGGGATTATGTTTCGACTTTCTCGGAACTGCTTCAAATCAACTAGATATCTTTGTGCTGTAAATCTCCCAACAGCCAAACGCAAAAGCAGCAAACATCTCGCTGTATGTCCCACATCCAAAGTGCTAAGAGAGTAATGTAGAGCTTGCTCTCCCTTCTTTGAGCACTGTTTTCACTGTCCCGATGACCACTTTGCTAACATTCTCTTCAGAGCTGCAGTGAAACCAGGAACCACGTGGAGAAGGCACCAACACTGAAAGTGCCTGGAAGGAACATTGGGGCTTCTTCTCAGTGTCTCTGACCATAGGGTTTCACTGTCCCGGGAAAGTCTCTGCTAACACCCTGCAGAGCGCAGTGCTCAATATACAGAGACTTTCTCGGAACTGCTTCAAATCAACAAGATATCTTTGTGCTGTAAATCTCCCAACAGCCAAACGCAAAAGCAGCAAACATCTCACTGTATGTCCCACATCCAAAGTGCTAAGAGAGTAATGTAGAGCTTGCTCTCCCTTCTTTGAGCACTGTTTTCACTGTCCCGATGACCTCTTTGCTAACATTCTCTTCAGAGCTGCAGTGAAAACAGGAACCACGTGGAGAAGGCACCCACACTGAAAGTGCCTGGAGGGAACATTGGGGCTTCTTCTCAGTGTCTCTGACCATAGGGTTTCACTGTCCCGGGAAAGTCTCTGCTAACACCCTGCAGAGCGCAGTGCCCAATATACAGAAACGTCTTGCGGTATCTCCTACAGGGAAAGTGCCAGGAGGGAATTGTCGAGCTTGCTCTCAGTGTATCTGAGAATTGCTCTGATTATCCGTGTGACCTCTTTGCTAAGACTCTCCAGAGAGACGTCCTCAAAACCAACACACATCTTGACATATCTCCCACATTGATCGCAGTGTCTCCAGGAACGGCATTCAAGGAGCCAGGAACTTTTCTCCCTACACTGTCCATTGAGTTGGCCTCAAAACCAATATACATCCTGCTATATCTCCCACATGGAAAGTGCCAGGAGGGAAAAGTGGGGATTATGTTTCGACTTTCTCGGAACTGCTTCAAATCAACTAGATATCTTTGTGCTGTAAATCTCCCAACAGCCAAACGCAAAAGCAGCAAACATCTCGCTGTATGTCCCACATCCAAAGTGCCAAGAGAAAGCTTGCTCTCCCTGTCTTTGAGTACTGTTTTCACTGTCCCGGTTACCTCTTTGCTAACATTCTCTTCAGAGCTGCAGTGAAACCAGGAACCACGTGGAGAAGGCACCCACACTGAAAGTGCCTGGAGGGAACATTGGGGCTTCTTCTCAGTGTCTCTGACATAGGGTTTCACTGTCCCGAGAAAGTCTCTGCTAACACCCTGCAGAGCGCAGTGCTCAATATACAGAGACTTTCTCGGAACTGCTTCAAATCAACAAGATATCTTTGTGCTGTAAATCTCCCAACAGCCAAACGCAAAAGCAGCAAACATCTCACTGTATGTCCCACATCCAAAGTGCTAAGAGAGTAATGTAGAGCTTGCTCTCCCTTCTTTGAGCACTGTTTTCACTGTCCCGATGACCTCTTTGGTAACATTCTCTTCAGAGCTGCAGTGAAACCAGGAACCACGTGGAGAAGGCACCCACACTGAAAGTGCCTGGAAGGAACATTGGGGCTTCTTCTCAGTGTCTCTGACCATAGGGTTTCACTGTCGCAGGAAAATCTCTGCTAACACCCTGCAGAGCGCTGTGCCCAATATACAGAAACGTCTTGCGGTATCTCCTACAGGGAAACTTTTCTCCCTACACTGTCCATTAAGTTGTCCTCAAAACCAATATACATCCTGCTATATCTCCCACATGGAAAGTGCCAGGAGGGAAAAGTGGGGATTATGTTTAGACTTTCTCGGAACTGCTTCAAATCAACTAGATATCTTTGTGCTGTAAATCTCCCAACAGCCAAACGCAAAAGCAGCAAACATCTCGCTGTATGTCCCACATCCAAAGTGCCAAGAGAGAGCTTGCTCTCCCTGTCTTTGAGTACTGTTTTCACTGTCCCGGTTACCTCTTTGCTAACATTCTCTTCAGAGCTGCAGTGAAACCAGGAACCACGTGGAGAAGGCACCCACACTGAAAGTGCCTGGAGGGAACATTGGGGCTTCTTCTCAGTGTCTCTGACCATAGGGTTTCACTGTCCCGGGAAAGTCTCTGCTAACACCCTGCAGAGCGCAGTGTTCAATATACAGAGACTTTCTCGGAACTGCTTCAAATCAACTAGATATCTTTGTGCTGTAAATCTCCCAACAGCCAAACGCAAAAGCAGCAAACATCTCGCTGTATGTCCCACATCCAAAGTGCTAAGAGAGTAATGTAGAGCTTGCTCTCCCTTCTTTGAGCACTGTTTTCACTGTCCCGATGACCTCTTTGCTAACATTCTCTTCAGAGCTGCAGTGAAACCAGGAACCACGTGGAGAAGGCACCAACACTGAAAGTGCCTGGAAGGAACATTGGGGCTTCTTCTCAGTGTCTCTGACCATAGGGTTTCACTGTCCCGGGAAAGTCTCTGCTAACACCCTGCAGAGCGCAGTGCCCAATATACAGAAACGTCTTGCGGTATCTCCTACAGGGAAAGTGCCAGGAGGGAATTGTCGAGCTTGCTCTCAGTGTCTCTGAGAATTGCTCTGATTATCCGTGTGACCTCTTTACTAAGACTCTCCAGAGAGACGTCCTCAAAACCAACACACATCTTGACATATCTCCCACGTTGATCGCAGTGTCTCCAGGAACGGCATTCAAGGAGCCAGGAACTTTTCTCCCTACACTGTCCTTTGAGTTGGCCTCAAAACCAATATACATCCTGCTATATCTCCCACATGGAAAGTGCCAGGAGGGAAAAGTGGGGATTATGTTTAGACTTTCTCGGAACTGCTTCAAATCAACTAGATATCTTTGTGCTGTAAATCTCCCAACATCCAAATGTAAAAGCAGCAAACATCTCGCTGTATGTCCCACATCCAAAGTGCCAAGAGAGAGCTTGCTCTCCCTGTCTTTGAGTACTGTTTTCACTGTCCCGGTTACCTCTTTGCTAACATTCTCTTCAGAGCTGCAGTGAAACCAGGAACCACGTGGAGAAGGCACCCACACTGAAAGTGCCTGGAGGGAACATTGGGGCTTCTTCTCAGTGTCTCTGACATAGGGTTTCACTGTCCCGGTAAAGTCTCTGCTAACACCCTGCAGAGCGCAGTGCCCAATATACAGAAACGTCTTGCGGTATCTCCTACAGGGAAAGTGCCAGGAAGGAATTGTCGAGCTTGCTATCAGTGTCTCTGAGAATTGCTCTGATTATCCGTGTGACCTCTTTACTAAGACTCTCCAGAGAGACGTCCTCAAAACCAACACACATCTTGACATATCTCCCACATTGATCGCAGTGTCTCCAGGAACGGCATTCAAGGAGCCAGGAACTTTTCTCCCTACACTGTCCATTGAGTTGTCCTCAAAACCAATATACATCCTGCTATATCTCCCACATGGAAAGTGCCAGGAGGGAAAAGTGGGGATTATGTTTCGACTTTCTCGGAACTGCTTCAAATCAACTAGATATCTTTGTGCTGTAAATCTCCCAACAGCCAAACGCAAAAGCAGCAAACATCTCGCTGTATGTCCCACATCCAAAGTGCTAAGAGAGTAATGTAGAGCTTGCTCTCCCTTCTTTGAGCACTGTTTTCACTGTCCCGATGACCACTTTGCTAACATTCTCTTCAGAGCTGCAGTGAAACCAGGAACCACGTGGAGAAGGCACCAACACTGAAAGTGCCTGGAAGGAACATTGGGGCTTCTTCTCAGTGTCTCTGACCATAGGGTTTCACTGTCCCGGGAAAGTCTCTGCTAACACCCTGCAGAGCGCAGTGCTCAATATACAGAGACTTTCTCGGAACTGCTTCAAATCAACAAGATATCTTTGTGCTGTAAATCTCCCAACAGCCAAACGCAAAAGCAGCAAACATCTCACTGTATGTCCCACATCCAAAGTGCTAAGAGAGTAATGTAGAGCTTGCTCTCCCTTCTTTGAGCACTGTTTTCACTGTCCCGATGACCTCTTTGCTAACATTCTCTTCAGAGCTGCAGTGAAAACAGGAACCACGTGGAGAAGGCACCCACACTGAAAGTGCCTGGAGGGAACATTGGGGCTTCTTCTCAGTGTCTCTGACCATAGGGTTTCACTGTCCCGGGAAAGTCTCTGCTAACACCCTGCAGAGCGCAGTGCCCAATATACAGAAACGTCTTGCGGTATCTCCTACAGGGAAAGTGCCAGGAGGGAATTGTCGAGCTTGCTCTCAGTGTATCTGAGAATTGCTCTGATTATCCGTGTGACCTCTTTGCTAAGACTCTCCAGAGAGACGTCCTCAAAACCAACACACATCTTGACATATCTCCCACATTGATCGCAGTGTCTCCAGGAACGGCATTCAAGGAGCCAGGAACTTTTCTCCCTACACTGTCCATTGAGTTGGCCTCAAAACCAATATACATCCTGCTATATCTCCCACATGGAAAGTGCCAGGAGGGAAAAGTGGGGATTATGTTTCGACTTTCTCGGAACTGCTTCAAATCAACTAGATATCTTTGTGCTGTAAATCTCCCAACAGCCAAACGCAAAAGCAGCAAACATCTCGCTGTATGTCCCACATCCAAAGTGCCAAGAGAAAGCTTGCTCTCCCTGTCTTTGAGTACTGTTTTCACTGTCCCGGTTACCTCTTTGCTAACATTCTCTTCAGAGCTGCAGTGAAACCAGGAACCACGTGGAGAAGGCACCCACACTGAAAGTGCCTGGAGGGAACATTGGGGCTTCTTCTCAGTGTCTCTGACATAGGGTTTCACTGTCCCGAGAAAGTCTCTGCTAACACCCTGCAGAGCGCAGTGCTCAATATACAGAGACTTTCTCGGAACTGCTTCAAATCAACAAGATATCTTTGTGCTGTAAATCTCCCAACAGCCAAACGCAAAAGCAGCAAACATCTCACTGTATGTCCCACATCCAAAGTGCTAAGAGAGTAATGTAGAGCTTGCTCTCCCTTCTTTGAGCACTGTTTTCACTGTCCCGATGACCTCTTTGGTAACATTCTCTTCAGAGCTGCAGTGAAACCAGGAACCACGTGGAGAAGGCACCCACACTGAAAGTGCCTGGAAGGAACATTGGGGCTTCTTCTCAGTGTCTCTGACCATAGGGTTTCACTGTCGCAGGAAAATCTCTGCTAACACCCTGCAGAGCGCTGTGCCCAATATACAGAAACGTCTTGCGGTATCTCCTACAGGGAAACTTTTCTCCCTACACTGTCCATTAAGTTGTCCTCAAAACCAATATACATCCTGCTATATCTCCCACATGGAAAGTGCCAGGAGGGAAAAGTGGGGATTATGTTTAGACTTTCTCGGAACTGCTTCAAATCAACTAGATATCTTTGTGCTGTAAATCTCCCAACAGCCAAACGCAAAAGCAGCAAACATCTCGCTGTATGTCCCACATCCAAAGTGCCAAGAGAGAGCTTGCTCTCCCTGTCTTTGAGTACTGTTTTCACTGTCCCGGTTACCTCTTTGCTAACATTCTCTTCAGAGCTGCAGTGAAACCAGGAACCACGTGGAGAAGGCACCCACACTGAAAGTGCCTGGAGGGAACATTGGGGCTTCTTCTCAGTGTCTCTGACATAGGGTTTCACTGTCCCGGGAAAGTCTCTGCTAACACCCTGCAGAGCGCAGTGCCCAATATACAGAAACGTCTTGCGGTATCTCCTACAGGGAAAGTGCCAGGAGGGAATTGTCGAGCTTGTTCTCAGTGTCTCTGAGAATTGCTCTGATTATCCGTGTGACCTCTTTGCTAAGACTCTCCAGAGAGACGTCCTCAAAACCAACACACATCTTGACATATCTCCCACATTGATCACAGTGACTCCAGGAACGGCATTCAAGGAGCCAGGAACTTTTCTCCCTACACTGTCCATTGAGTTGGCCTCAAAACCAATATACATCCTGCTATATCTCCCACATGGAAAGTGCCAGGAGGGAAAAGTGGGGATTATGTTTAGACTTTCTCGGAACTGCTTCAAATCAACTAGATATCTTTGTGCTGTAAATCTCCCAACAGCCAAACGCAAATGCAGCAAACATCTCGCTGTATGTCCCACATCCAAAGTGCCAAGAGAGAGCTTGCTCTCCCTGTCTTTGAGTACTGTTTTCACTGTCCCGGTTACCTCTTTGCTAACATTCTCTTCAGAGCTGCAGTGAAACCAGGAACCACGTGGAGAAGGCACCCACACTGAAAGTGCCTGGAGGGAACATTGGGGCTTCTTCTCAGTGTCTCTGACATAGGGTTTCACTGTCCCGGGAAAGTCTCTGCTAACACCCTGCAGAGCGCAGTGCCCAATATACAGAAACGTCTTGCGGTATCTCCTACAGGGAAAGTGCCAGGAGGGAATTGTCGAGCTTGCTCTCAGTGTCTCTGAGAATTGCTCTGATTATCCGTGTGACCTCTTTACTAAGACTCTCCAGAGAGACGTCCTCAAAACCAACACACATCTTGACATATCTCCCACATTGATCGCAGTGTCTCCAGGAACGGCATTGAAGGAGCCAGGAACTTTTCTCCCTACACTGTCCATTGAGTTGGCCTCAAAACCAATATACATCCTGCTATATCTCCCACATGGAAAGTGCCAGGAGGGAAAAGTGGGGATTATGTTTAGACTTTCTCGGAACTGCTTCAAATCAACTAGATATCTTTGTGCTGTAAATCTCCCAACAGCCAAACGCAAATGCAGCAAACATCTCACTGTATGTTCCACATCCAAAGTGCCAAGAGAGAGCTTGCTCTCCCTGTCTTTGAGTACTGTTTTCACTGTCCCGGTTACCTCTTTGCTAACATTCTCTTCAGAGCTGCAGTGAAACCAGGAACCACGTGGAGAAGGCACCCACACTGAAAGTGCCTGGAGGGCACATTGGGGCTTCTTCTCAGTGTCTCTGACATAGGGTTTCACTGTCCCGAGAAAGTCTCTGCTAACACCCTGCAGAGCGCAGTGCTCAATATACAGAGACTTTCTCGGAACTGCTTCAAATCAACTAGATATCTTTGTGCTGTAAATCTCCCAACAGCCAAACGCAAAAGCAGCAAACATCTCGCTGTATGTCCCACATCCAAAGTGCTAAGAGAGTAATGTAGAGCTTGCTCTCCCTTCTTTGAGCACTGTTTTCACTGTCCCGATGACCTCTTTGCTAACATTCTCTTCAGAGCTGCAGTGAAACCAGGAACCACGTGGAGAAGGCACCCACAGTGAAAGTGCCTGGAAGGAACATTGGGGCTTCTTCTCAGTGTCTCTGACCATAGGGTTTCACTGTCGCGGGAAAGTCTCTGCTAACACCCTGCAGAGCGCAGTGCCCAATATACAGAAACGTCTTGCGGTATCTCCTACAGGGAAACTTTTCTCCCTACACTGTCCATTAAGTTGTCCTCAAAACCAATATACATCCTGCTATATCTCCCACATGGAAAGTGCCAGGAGGGAAAAGTGGGGATTATGTTTAGACTTTCTCGGAACTGCTTCAAATCAACTAGATATCTTTGTGCTGTAAATCTCCCAACAGCCAAACGCAAAAGCAGCAAACATCTCGCTGTATGTCCCACATCCAAAGTGCCAAGAGAGAGCTTGCTCTCCCTGTCTTTGAGTACTGTTTTCACTGTCCCAGTTACCTCTTTGCTAACATTCTCTTCAGAGCTGCAGTGAAACCAGGAACCACGTGGAGAAGGCACCCACACTGAAAGTGCCTGGAGGGAACACTGGGGCTTCTTCTCAGTGTCTCTGACATAGGGTTTCACTGTCCCGGGAAAGTCTCTGCTAACACCCTGCAGAGCGCAGTGCCCAATATACAGAAACGTCTTGCGGTATCTCCTACAGGGAAAGTGCCAGGAGGGAATTGTCGAGCTTGTTCTCAGTGTCTCTGAGAATTGCTCTGATTATCCGTGTGACCTCTTTGCTAAGACTCTCCAGAGAGACGTCCTCAAAACCAACACACATCTCTACATATCTCCCACGTTGATCGCAGTGTCTCCAGGAACGGCATTCAAGGAGCCAGGAACTTTTCTCCCTACACTGTCCATTGAGTTGGCCTCAAAACCAATATACATCCTGCTATATCTCCCACATGGAAAGTGCCAGGAGGGAAAAGTGGGGATTATGTTTAGACTTTCTCGGAACTGCTTCAAATCAACTAGATATCTTTGTGCTGTAAATCTCCCAACAGCCAAACGCAAATGCAGCAAACATCTCGCTGTATGTCCCACATCCAAAGTGCCAAGAGAGAGCTTGCTCTCCCTGTCTTTGAGTACTGTTTTCACTGTCCCGATGACCTCTTTGCTAACATTCTCTTCAGAGCTGCAGTGAAACCAGGAACCACGTGGAGAAGGCACCCACACTGAAAGTGCCTGGAGGGAACATTGGGGCTTCTTCTCAGTGTCTCTGACATAGGGTTTCACTGTCCCGGGAAAGTCTCTGCTAACACCCTGCAGAGCGCAGTGCTCAATATACAGAGACTTTCTCGGAACTGCTTCAAATCAACTAGATATCTTTGTGCTGTAAATCTCCCAACAGCCAAACGCAAAAGCAGCAAACATCTCGCTGTATGTCCCACATCCAAAGTGCTAAGAGAGTAATGTAGAGCTTGCTCTCCCTTCTTTGAGCACTGTTTTCACTGTCCCGATGACCCCTTTGCTAACATTCTCTTCAGAGCTGCAGTGAAACCAGGAACCACGTGGAGAAGGCACCCACAGTGAAAGTGCCTGGAAGGAACATTGGGGCTTCTTCTCAGTGTCTCTGACCATAGGGTTTCACTGTCGCGGGAAAGTCTCTGCTAACACCCTGCAGAGCGCAGTGCCCAATATACAGAAACGTCTTGCGGTATCTCCTACAGGGAAACTTTTCTCCCTACACTGTCCATTAAGTTGTCCTCAAAACCAATATACATCCTGCTATATCTCCCACATGGAAAGTGCCAGGAGGGAAAAGTGGGGATTATGTTTAGACTTTCTCGGAACTGCTTCAAATCAACTAGATATCTTTGTGCTGTAAATCTCCCAACAGCCAAACGCAAAAGCAGCAAACATCTCGCTGTATGTCCCACATCCAAAGTGCCAAGAGAGAGCTTGCTCTCCCTGTCTTTGAGTACTGTTTTCACTGTCCCAGTTACCTCTTTGCTAACATTCTCTTCAGAGCTGCAGTGAAACCAGGAACCACGTGGAGAAGGCACCCACACTGAAAGTGCCTGGAGGGAACATTGGGGCTTCTTCTCAGTGTCTCTGACCATAGGGTTTCACTGTCCCGGGAAAGTCTCTGCTAACACCCTGCAGAGCGCAGTGCCCAATATACAGAAACATCTTGCGGTATCTCCTACAGGGAAAGTGCCAGGAGGGAATTGTCGAGCTTGCTCTCAGTGTCTCTGAGAATTGCTCTGATTATCCGTGTGACCTCTTTACTAAGACTCTCCAGAGAGACGTCCTCAAAACCAACACACATCTCTACATATCTCCCACATTGATCGCAGTGTCTCCAGGAACGGCATTCAAGGAGCCAGGAACTTTTCTCCCTACACTGTCCATTGAGTTGGCCTCAAAACCAATATACATCCTGCTATATCTCCCACATGGAAAGTGCCAGGAGGGAAAAGTGGGGATTATGTTTAGACTTTCTCGGAACTGCTTCAAATCAACTAGATATCTTTGTGCTGTAAATCTCCCAACAGCCAAACGCAAATGCAGCAAACATCTCGCTGTATGTTCCACATCCAAAGTGCCAAGAGAGAGCTTGCTCTCCCTGTCTTTGAGTACTGTTTTCACTGTCCCGGTTACCTCTTTGCTAACATTCTCTTCAGAGCTGCAGTGAAACCAGGAACCACGTGGAGAAGGCACCCACACTGAAAGTGCCTGGAGGGAACATTGGGGCTTCTTCTCAGTGTCTCTGACATAGGGTTTCACTGTCCCGAGAAAGTCTCTGCTAACACCCTGCAGAGCGCAGTGCTCAATATACAGAGACTTTCTCGGAACTGCTTCAAATCAACTAGATATCTTTGTGCTGTAAATCTCCCAACAGCCAAACGCAAAAGCAGCAAACATCTCGCTGTATGTCCCACATCCAAAGTGCTAAGAGAGTAATGTAGAGCTTGCTCTCCCTTCTTTGAGCACTGTTTTCACTGTCCCGATGACCCCTTTGCTAACATTCTCTTCAGAGCTGCAGTGAAACCAGGAACCACGTGGAGAAGGCACCCACAGTGAAAGTGCCTGGAAGGAACATTGGGGCTTCTTCTCAGTGTCTCTGACCATAGGGTTTCACTGTCGCGGGAAAGTCTCTGCTAACACCCTGCAGAGCGCAGTGCCCAATATACAGAAACGTCTTGCGGTATCTCCTACAGGGAAACTTTTCTCCCTACACTGTCCATTAAGTTGTCCTCAAAACCAATATACATCCTGCTATATCTCCCACATGGAAAGTGCCAGGAGGGAAAAGTGGGGATTATGTTTAGACTTTCTCGGAACTGCTTCAAATCAACTAGATATCTTTGTGCTGTAAATCTCCCAACAGCCAAACGCAAAAGCAGCAAACATCTCGCTGTATGTCCCACATCCAAAGTGCCAAGAGAGAGCTTGCTCTCCCTGTCTTTGAGTACTGTTTTCACTGTCCCAGTTACCTCTTTGCTAACATTCTCTTCAGAGCTGCAGTGAAACCAGGAACCACGTGGAGAAGGCACCCACACTGAAAGTGCCTGGAGGGAACATTGGGGCTTCTTCTCAGTGTCTCTGACCATAGGGTTTCACTGTCCCGGGAAAGTCTCTGCTAACACCCTGCAGAGCGCAGTGCCCAATATACAGAAACATCTTGCGGTATCTCCTACAGGGAAAGTGCCAGGAGGGAATTGTCGAGCTTGCTCTCAGTGTCTCTGAGAATTGCTCTGATTATCCGTGTGACCTCTTTACTAAGACTCTCCAGAGAGACGTCCTCAAAACCAACACACATCTCTACATATCTCCCACATTGATCGCAGTGTCTCCAGGAACGGCATTCAAGGAGCCAGGAACTTTTCTCCCTACACTGTCCATTGAGTTGGCCTCAAAACCAATATACATCCTGCTATATCTCCCACATGGAAAGTGCCAGGAGGGAAAAGTGGGGATTATGTTTAGACTTTCTCGGAACTGCTTCAAATCAACTAGATATCTTTGTGCTGTAAATCTCCCAACAGCCAAACGCAAATGCAGCAAACATCTCGCTGTATGTTCCACATCCAAAGTGCCAAGAGAGAGCTTGCTCTCCCTGTCTTTGAGTACTGTTTTCACTGTCCCGGTTACCTCTTTGCTAACATTCTCTTCAGAGCTGCAGTGAAACCAGGAACCACGTGGAGAAGGCACCCACACTGAAAGTGCCTGGAGGGAACATTGGGGCTTCTTCTCAGTGTCTCTGACATAGGGTTTCACTGTCCCGAGAAAGTCTCTGCTAACACCCTGCAGAGCGCAGTGCTCAATATACAGAGACTTTCTCGGAACTGCTTCAAATCAACTAGATATCTTTGTGCTGTAAATCTCCCAACAGCCAAACGCAAAAGCAGCAAACATCTCGCTGTATGTCCCACATCCAAAGTGCTAAGAGAGTAATGTAGAGCTTGCTCTCCCTTCTTTGAGCACTGTTTTCACTGTCCCGATGACCCCTTTGCTAACATTCTCTTCAGAGCTGCAGTGAAACCAGGAACCACGTGGAGAAGGCACCCACAGTGAAAGTGCCTGGAAGGAACATTGGGGCTTCTTCTCAGTGTCTCTGACCATAGGGTTTCACTGTCGCGGGAAAGTCTCTGCTAACACCCTGCAGAGCGCAGTGCCCAATATACAGAAACGTCTTGCGGTATCTCCTACAGGGAAACTTTTCTCCCTACACTGTCCATTAAGTTGTCCTCAAAACCAATATACATCCTGCTATATCTCCCACATGGAAAGTGCCAGGAGGGAAAAGTGGGGATTATGTTTAGACTTTCTCGGAACTGCTTCAAATCAACTAGATATCTTTGTGCTGTAAATCTCCCAACAGCCAAACGCAAATGCAGCAAACATCTCGCTGTATGTCCCACATCCAAAGTGCCAAGAGAGAGCTTGCTCTCCCTGTCTTTGAGTACTGTTTTCACTGTCCCGGTTACCTCTTTGCTAACATTCTCTTCAGAGCTGCAGTGAAACCAGGAACCACGTGGAGAAGGCACCCACACTGAAAGTGCCTGGAGGGAACACTGGGGCTTCTTCTCAGTGTCTCTGACATAGGGTTTCACTGTCCCGGGAAAGTCTCTGCTAACACCCTGCAGAGCGCAGTGCCCAATATACAGAAACGTCTTGCGGTATCTCCTACAGGGAAAGTGCCAGGAGGGAATTGTCGAGCTTGTTCTCAGTGTCTCTGAGAATTGCTCTGATTATCCGTGTGACCTCTTTGCTAAGACTCTCCAGAGAGACGTCCTCAAAACCAACACACATCTCTACATATCTCCCACATTGATCGCAGTGTCTCCAGGAACGGCATTCAAGGAGCCAGGAACTTTTCTCCCTACACTGTCCATTGAGTTGGCCTCAAAACCAATATACATCCTGCTATATCTCCCACATGGAAAGTGCCAGGAGGGAAAAGTGCGGATTATGTTTAGACTTTCTCGGAACTGCTTCAAATCAACTAGATATCTTTGTGCTGTAAATCTCCCAACAGCCAAACGCAAAAGCAGCAAACATCTCGCTGTATGTCCCACATCCAAAGTGCCAAGAGAGAGCTTGCTCTCCCTTCTTTGAGCACTGTTTTCACTGTCCCGATGACCTCTTTGCTAACATTCTCTTCAGAGCTGCAGTGAAACCAGGAACCACGTGGAGAAGGCACCCACACTGAAAGTGCCTGGAGGGAACATTGGGGCTTCTTCTCAGTGTCTCTGACATAGGGTTTCACTGTCCCGGGAAAGTCTCTGCTAACACCCTGCAGAGCGCAGTGCCCAATATACAGAAACGTCTTGCGGTATCTCCTACAGGGAAAGTGCCAGGAAGGAATTGTCGAGCTTGCTCTCAGTGTCTCTGAGAATTGCTCTGATTATCCGTGTGACCTCTTTACTAAGACTCTCCAGAGAGACGTCCTCAAAACCAACACACATCTTGACATATCTCCCACATTGATCGCAGTGTCTCCAGGAACGGCATTCAAGGAGCCAGGAACTTTTCTCCCTACACTGTCCATTGAGTTGGCCTCAAAACCAATCTACATCCTGCTATATCTCCCACATGGAAAGTGCCAGGAGGGAAAAGTGGGGATTATGTTTAGACTTTCTCGGAACTGCTTCAAATCAACTAGATATCTTTGTGCTGTAAATCTCCCAACAGCCAAACGCAAATGCAGCAAACATCTCGCTGTATGTCCCACATCCAAAGTGCCAAGAGAGAGCTTGCTCTCCCTGTCTTTGAGTACTGTTTTCACTGTCCCGGTTACCTCTTTGCTAACATTCTCTTCAGAGCTGCAGTGAAACCAGGAACCACGTGGAGAAGGCACCCACACTGAAAGTGCCTGGAGGGAACATTGGGGCTTCTTCTCAGTGTCTCTGACATAGGGTTTCACTGTCCCGAGAAAGTCTCTGCTAACACCCTGCAGAGCGCAGTGCTCAATATACAGAGACTTTCTCGGAACTGCTTCAAATCAACTAGATATCTTTGTGCTGTAAATCTCCCAACAGCCAAACGCAAAAGCAGCAAACATCTCGCTGTATGTCCCACATCCAAAGTGCTAAGAGAGTAATGTAGAGCTTGCTCTCCCTTCTTTGAGCACTGTTTTCACTGTCCCGATGACCACTTTGCTAACATTCTCTTCAGAGCTGCAGTGAAACCAGGAACCACGTGGAGAAGGCACCAACACTGAAAGTGCCTGGAAGGAACATTGGGGCTTCTTCTCAGTGTCTCTGACCATAGGGTTTCACTGTCCCGGGAAAGTCTCTGCTAACACCCTGCAGAGCGCAGTGCCCAATATACAGAAACGTCTTGCGGTATCTCCTACAGGGAAAGTGCCAGGAAGGAATTGTCGAGCTTGTTCTCAGTGTCTCTGAGAATTGCTCTGATTATCCGTGTGACCTCTTTACTAAGACTCTCCAGAGAGACGTCCTCAAAACCAACACACATCTTGACATATCTCCCACATTGATCGCAGTGTCTCCAGGAACGGCATTCAAGGAGCCAGGAACTTTTCTCCCTACACTGTCCTTTGAGTTGGCCTCAAAACCAATATACATCCTGCTATATCTCCCACATGGAAAGTGCCAGGAGGGAAAAGTGGGGATTATGTTTAGACTTTCTCGGAACTGCTTCAAATCAACTAGATATCTTTGTGCTGTAAATCTCCCAACAGCCAAACGCAAATGCAGCAAACATCTCGCTGTATGTTCCACATCCAAAGTGCCAAGAGAGAGCTTGCTCTCCCTGTCTTTGAGTACTGTTTTCACTGTCCCGGTTACCTCTTTGCTAACATTCTCTTCAGAGCTGCAGTGAAACCAGGAACCACGTGGAGAAGGCACCCACACTGAAAGTGCCTGGAGGGAACATTGGGGCTTCTTCTCAGTGTCTCTGACATAGGGTTTCACTGTCCCGAGAAAGTCTCTGCTAACACCCTGCAGAGCGCAGTGCTCAATATACAGAGACTTTCTCGGAACTGCTTCAAATCAACAAGATATCTTTGTGCTGTAAATCTCCCAACAGCCAAACGCAAAAGCAGCAAACATCTCACTGTATGTCCCACATCCAAAGTGCTAAGAGAGTAATGTAGAGCTTGCTCTCCCTTCTTTGAGCACTGTTTTCACTGTCCCGATGACCTCTTTGGTAACATTCTCTTCAGAGCTGCAGTGAAACCAGGAACCACGTGGAGAAGGCACCCACAGTGAAAGTGCCTGGAAGGAACATTGGGGCTTCTTCTCAGTGTCTCTGACCATAGGGTTTCACTGTCGCAGGAAAATCTCTGCTAACACCCTGCAGAGCGCTGTGCCCAATATACAGAAACGTCTTGCGGTATCCCCTACAGGGAAACTTTTCTCCCTACACTGTCCATTAAGTTGTCCTCAAAACCAATATACATCCTGCTATATCTCCCACATGGAAAGTGCCAGGAGGGAAAAGTGGGGATTATGTTTAGACTTTCTCGGAACTGCTTCAAATCAACTAGATATCTTTGTGCTGTAAATCTCCCAACAGCCAAACGCAAAAGCAGCAAACATCTCGCTGTATGTCCCACATCCAAAGTGCCAAGAGAGAGCTTGCTCTCCCTTCTTTGAGTACTGTTTTCACTGTCCCGGTTACCTCTTTGCTAACATTCTCTTCAGAGCTGCAGTGAAACCAGGAACCACGTGGAGAAGGCACCAACACTGAAAGTGCCTGGAAGGAACATTGGGGCTTCTTCTCAGTGTCTCTGACCATAGGGTTTCACTGTCCCGGGAAAGTCTCTGCTAACACCCTGCAGAGCGCAGTGCCCAATATACAGAAACGTCTTGCGGTATCTCCTACAGGGAAAGTGCCAGGAAGGAATTGTCGAGCTTGTTCTCAGTGTCTCTGAGAATTGCTCTGATTATCCGTGTGACCTCTTTACTAAGACTCTCCAGAGAGACGTCCTCAAAACCAACACACATCTTGACATATCTCCCACATTGATCGCAGTGTCTCCAGGAACGGCATTCAAGGAGCCAGGAACTTTTCTCCCTACACTGTCCTTTGAGTTGGCCTCAAAACCAATATACATCCTGCTATATCTCCCACATGGAAAGTGCCAGGAGGGAAAAGTGGGGATTATGTTTCGACTTTCTCGGAACTGCTTCAAATCAACTAGATATCTTTGTGCTGTAAATCTCCCAACAGCCAAACGCAAATGCAGCAAACATCTCGCTGTATGTTCCACATCCAAAGTGCCAAGAGAGAGCTTGCTCTCCCTGTCTTTGAGTACTGTTTTCACTGTCCCGGTTACCTCTTTGCTAACATTCTCTTCAGAGCTGCAGTGAAACCAGGAACCACGTGGAGAAGGCACCCACACTGAAAGTGCCTGGAGGGAACATTGGGGCTTCTTCTCAGTGTCTCTGACATAGGGTTTCACTGTCCCGAGAAAGTCTCTGCTAACACCCTGCAGAGCGCAGTGCTCAATATACAGAGACTTTCTCGGAACTGCTTCAAATCAACAAGATATCTTTGTGCTGTAAATCTCCCAACAGCCAAACGCAAAAGCAGCAAACATCTCACTGTATGTCCCACATCCAAAGTGCTAAGAGAGTAATGTAGAGCTTGCTCTCCCTTCTTTGAGCACTGTTTTCACTGTCCCGATGACCTCTTTGGTAACATTCTCTTCAGAGCTGCAGTGAAACCAGGAACCACGTGGAGAAGGCACCCACAGTGAAAGTGCCTGGAAGGAACATTGGGGCTTCTTCTCAGTGTCTCTGACCATAGGGTTTCACTGTCGCAGGAAAATCTCTGCTAACACCCTGCAGAGCGCTGTGCCCAATATACAGAAACGTCTTGCGGTATCTCCTACAGGGAAACTTTTCTCCCTACACTGTCCATTAAGTTGTCCTCAAAACCAATATACATCCTGCTATATCTCCCACATGGAAAGTGCCAGGAGGGAAAAGTGGGGATTATGTTTAGACTTTCTCGGAACTGCTTCAAATCAACTAGATATCTTTGTGCTGTAAATCTCCCAACAGCCAAACGCAAATGCAGCAAACATCTCGCTGTATGTCCCACATCCAAAGTGCCAAGAGAGAGCTTGCTCTCCCTGTCTTTGGGTACTGTTTTCACTGTCCCGGTTACCTCTTTGCTAACATTCTCTTCAGAGCTGCAGTGAAACCAGGAACCACGTGGAGAAGGCACCCACAGTGAAAGTGCCTGGAAGGAACATTGGGGCTTCTTCTCAGTGTCTCTGACCATAGGGTTTCACTGTCGCGGGAAAGTCTCTGCTAACACCCTGCAGAGCGCAGTGCCCAATATACAGAAACGTCTTGCGGTATCTCCTACAGGGAAAGTGCCAGGAGGGAATTGTCGAGCTTGTTCTCAGTGTCTCTGAGAATTGCTCTGATTATCCGTGTGACCTCTTTGCTAAGACTCTCCAGAGAGACGTCCTCAAAACCAACACACATCTCTACATATCTCCCACGTTGATCGCAGTGTCTCCAGGAACGGCATTCAAGGAGCCAGGAACTTTTCTCCCTACACTGTCCATTGAGTTGGCCTCAAAACCAATATACATCCTGCTATATCTCCCACATGGAAAGTGCCAGGAGGGAAAAGTGGGGATTATGTTTAGACTTTCTCGGAACTGCTTCAAATCAACTAGATATCTTTGTGCTGTAAATCTCCCAACAGCCAAACGCAAATGCAGCAAACATCTCGCTGTATGTCCCACATCCAAAGTGCCAAGAGAGAGCTTGCTCTCCCTGTCTTTGAGTACTGTTTTCACTGTCCCGATGACCTCTTTGCTAACATTCTCTTCAGAGCTGCAGTGAAACCAGGAACCACGTGGAGAAGGCACCCACACTGAAAGTGCCTGGAGGGAACATTGGGGCTTCTTCTCAGTGTCTCTGACCATAGGGTTTCACTGTCCCGGGAAAGTCTCTGCTAACACCCTGCAGAGCGCAGTGCCCAATATACAGAAACGTCTTGCGGTATCTCCTACAGGGAAAGTGCCAGGAGGGAATTGTCGAGCTTGCTCTCAGTGTCTCTGAGAATTGCTCTGATTATCCGTGTGACCTCTTTACTAAGACTCTCCAGAGAGACGTCCTCAAAACCAACACACATCTTGACATATCTCCCACATTGATCGCAGTGTCTCCAGGAACGGCATTCAAGGAGCCAGGAACTTTTCTCCCTACACTGTCCATTGAGTTGGCCTCAAAACCAATATACATCCTGCTATATCTCCCACATGGAAAGTGCCAGGAGGGAAAAGTGGGGATTATGTTTCGACTTTCTCGGAACTGCTTCAAATCAACTAGATATCTTTGTGCTGTAAATCTCCCAACAGCCAAACGCAAATGCAGCAAACATCTCGCTGTATGTTCCACATCCAAAGTGCCAAGAGAGAGCTTGCTCTCCCTGTCTTTGAGTACTGTTTTCACTGTCCCGGTTACCTCTTTGCTAACATTCTCTTCAGAGCTGCAGTGAAACCAGGAACCACGTGGAGAAGGCACCCACACTGAAAGTGCCTGGAGGGAACATTGGGGCTTCTTCTCAGTGTCTCTGACATAGGGTTTCACTGTCCCGAGAAAGTCTCTGCTAACACCCTGCAGAGCGCAGTGCTCAATATACAGAGACTTTCTCGGAACTGCTTCAAATCAACTAGATATCTTTGTGCTGTAAATCTCCCAACAGCCAAACGCAAAAGCAGCAAACATCTCGCTGTATGTCCCACATCCAAAGTGCTAAGAGAGTAATGTAGAGCTTGCTCTCCCTTCTTTGAGCACTGTTTTCACTGTCCCGATGACCCCTTTGCTAACATTCTCTTCAGAGCTGCAGTGAAATCAGGAACCACGTGGAGAAGGCACCCACAGTGAAAGTGCCTGGAAGGAACATTGGGGCTTCTTCTCAGTGTCTCTGACCATAGGGTTTCACTGTCGCGGGAAAGTCTCTGCTAACACCCTGCAGAGCGCAGTGCCCAATATACAGAAACGTCTTGCGGTATCTCCTACAGGGAAAGTGCCAGGAAGGAATTGTCGAGCTTGTTCTCAGTGTCTCTGAGAATTGCTCTGATTATCCGTGTGACCTCTTTGCTAAGACTCTCCAGAGAGACGTCCTCAAAACCAACACACATCTTGACATATCTCCCACATTGATCGCAGTGTCTCCAGGAACGGCATTCAAGGAGCCAGGAACTTTTCTCCCTACACTGTCCTTTGAGTTGGCCTCAAAACCAATATACATCCTGCTATATCTCCCACATGGAAAGTGCCAGGAGGGAAAAGTGGGGATTATGTTTAGACTTTCTTGGAACTGCTTCAAATCAACTAGATATCTTTGTGCTGTAAATCTCCCAACAGCCAAACGCAAATGCAGCAAACATCTCGCTGTATGTCCCACATCCAAAGTGCCAAGAGAGAGCTTGCTCTCCCTGTCTTTGAGTACTGTTTTCACTGTCCCGGTTACCTCTTTGCTAACATTCTCTTCAGAGCTGCAGTGAAACCAGGAACCACGTGGAGAAGGCACCCACAGTGAAAGTGCCTGGAGGGAACATTGGGGCTTCTTCTCAGTGTCTCTGACATAGGGTTTCACTGTCCCGAGAAAGTCTCTGCTAACACCCTGCAGAGCGCAGTGCTCAATATACAGAGACTTTCTCGGAACTGCTTCAAATCAACAAGATATCTTTGTGCTGTAAATCTCCCAACAGCCAAACGCAAAAGCAGCAAACATCTCACTGTATGTCCCACATCCAAAGTGCTAAGAGAGTAATGTAGAGCTTGCTGTCCCTTCTTTGAGCACTGTTTTCACTGTCCCGATGACCTCTTTGCTAACATTCTCTTCAGAGCTGCAGTGAAACCAGGAACCACGTGGAGAAGGCACCCACAGTGAAAGTGCCTGGAAGGAACATTGGGGCTTCTTCTCAGTGTCTCTGACCATAGGGTTTCACTGTCGCAGGAAAATCTCTGCTAACACCCTGCAGAGCGCTGTGCCCAATATACAGAAACGTCTTGCGGTATCTCCTACAGGGAAACTTTTCTCCCTACACTGTCCATTAAGTTGTCCTCAAAACCAATATACATCCTGCTATATCTCCCACATGGAAAGTGCCAGGAGGGAAAAGTGGGGATTATGTTTAGACTTTCTCGGAACTGCTTCAAATCAACTAGATATCTTTGTGCTGTAAATCTCCCAACAGCCAAACGCAAAAGCAGCAAACATCTCGCTGTATGTCCCACATCCAAAGTGCCAAGAGAGAGCTTGCTCTCCCTGTCTTTGAGTACTGTTTTCACTGTCCCGATGACCTCTTTGCTAACATTCTCTTCAGAGCTGCAGTGAAACCAGGAACCACGTGGAGAAGGCACCCACACTGAAAGTGCCTGGAGGGAACATTGGGGCTTCTTCTCAGTGTCTCTGACATAGGGTTTCACTGTCCCGGGAAAGTCTCTGCTAACACCCTGCAGAGCGCAGTGCCCAATATACAGAAACGTCTTGCGGTATCTCCTACAGGGAAAGTGCCAGGAGGGAATTGTCGAGCTTGCTCTCAGTGTCTCTGAGAATTGCTCTGATTATCCGTGTGACCTCTTTACTAAGACTCTCCAGAGAGACGTCCTCAAAACCAACACACATCTTGACATATCTCCCACATTGATCGCAGTGTCTCCAGGAACGGCATTGAAGGAGCCAGGAACTTTTCTCCCTACACTGTCCATTGAGTTGGCCTCAAAACCAATATACATCCTGCTATATCTCCCACATGGAAAGTGCCAGGAGGGAAAAGTGGGGATTATGTTTAGACTTTCTCGGAACTGCTTCAAATCAACTAGATATCTTTGTGCTGTAAATCTCCCAACAGCCAAACGCAAATGCAGCAAACATCTCGCTGTATGTCCCACATCCAAAGTGCCAAGAGAGAGCTTGCTCTCCCTGTCTTTGAGTACTGTTTTCACTGTCCCGGTTACCTCTTTGCTAACATTCTCTTCAGAGCTGCAGTGAAAACAGGAACCACGTGGAGAAGGCACCCACACTGAAAGTGCCTGGAGGGAACATTGGGGCTTCTTCTCAGTGTCTCTGACATAGGGTTTCACTGTCCCGAGAAAGTCTCTGCTAACACCCTGCAGAGCGCAGTGCTCAATATACAGAGACTTTCTCGGAACTGCTTCAAATCAACTAGATATCTTTGTGCTGTAAATCTCCCAACAGCCAAACGCAAAAGCAGCAAACATCTCGCTGTATGTCCCACATCCAAAGTGCTAAGAGAGTAATGTAGAGCTTGCTCTCCCTTCTTTGAGCACTGTTTTCACTGTCCCGATGACCCCTTTGCTAACATTCTCTTCAGAGCTGCAGTGAAACCAGGAACCACGTGGAGAAGGCACCCACAGTGAAAGTGCCTGGAAGGAACATTGGGGCTTCTTCTCAGTGTCTCTGACCATAGGGTTTCACTGTCGCGGGAAAGTCTCTGCTAACACCCTGCAGAGCGCAGTGCCCAATATACAGAAACGTCTTGCGGTATCTCCTACAGGGAAACTTTTCTCCCTACACTGTCCATTAAGTTGTCCTCAAAACCAATATACATCCTGCTATATCTCCCACATGGAAAGTGCCAGGAGGGAAAAGTGGGGATTATGTTTAGACTTTCTCGGAACTGCTTCAAATCAACTAGATATCTTTGTGCTGTAAATCTCCCAACAGCCAAACGCAAAAGCAGCAAACATCTCGCTGTATGTCCCACATCCAAAGTGCCAAGAGAGAGCTTGCTCTCCCTGTCTTTGAGTACTGTTTTCACTGTCCCAGTTACCTCTTTGCTAACATTCTCTTCAGAGCTGCAGTGAAACCAGGAACCACGTGGAGAAGGCACCCACACTGAAAGTGCCTGGAGGGAACACTGGGGCTTCTTCTCAGTGTCTCTGACATAGGGTTTCACTGTCCCGGGAAAGTCTCTGCTAACACCCTGCAGAGCGCAGTGCCCAATATACAGAAACGTCTTGCGGTATCTCCTACAGGGAAAGTGCCAGGAGGGAATTGTCGAGCTTGTTCTCAGTGTCTCTGAGAATTGCTCTGATTATCCGTGTGACCTCTTTGCTAAGACTCTCCAGAGAGACGTCCTCAAAACCAACACACATCTCTACATATCTCCCACGTTGATCGCAGTGTCTCCAGGAACGGCATTCAAGGAGCCAGGAACTTTTCTCCCTACACTGTCCATTGAGTTGGCCTCAAAACCAATATACATCCTGCTATATCTCCCACATGGAAAGTGCCAGGAGGGAAAAGTGGGGATTATGTTTAGACTTTCTCGGAACTGCTTCAAATCAACTAGATATCTTTGTGCTGTAAATCTCCCAACAGCCAAACGCAAATGCAGCAAACATCTCGCTGTATGTCCCACATCCAAAGTGCCAAGAGAGAGCTTGCTCTCCCTGTCTTTGAGTACTGTTTTCACTGTCCCGATGACCTCTTTGCTAACATTCTCTTCAGAGCTGCAGTGAAAACAGGAACCACGTGGAGAAGGCACCCACACTGAAAGTGCCTGGAGGGAACATTGGGGCTTCTTCTCAGTGTCTCTGACATAGGGTTTCACTGTCCCGGGAAAGTCTCTGCTAACACCCTGCAGAGCGCAGTGCCCAATATACAGAAACGTCTTGCGGTATCTCCTACAGGGAAAGTGCCAGGAGGGAATTGTCGAGCTTGCTCTCAGTGTCTCTGAGAATTGCTCTGATTATCCGTGTGACCTCTTTACTAAGACTCTCCAGAGAGACGTCCTCAAAACCAACACACATCTTGACATATCTCCCACATTGATCGCAGTGTCTCCGGGAACGGCATTGAAGGAGCCAGGAACTTTTCTCCCTACACTGTCCATTGAGTTGGCCTCAAAACCAATCTACATCCTGCTATATCTCCCACATGGA
This sequence comes from Chroicocephalus ridibundus, assembly GCF_963924245.1. Lineage (NCBI taxonomy): Eukaryota > Metazoa > Chordata > Aves > Charadriiformes > Laridae > Chroicocephalus > Chroicocephalus ridibundus. The sequence continues at coordinate 1,981,618 of NW_026961439.1, forward strand.
AAGTACCAGGAGGGAAAAGTGGGGATTATGTTTCGACTTTCTCGGAACTGCTTCAAATCAACTAGATATCTTTGTGCTGTAAATCTCCCAACAGCCAAACGCAAATGCAGCAAACATCTCGCTGTATGTTCCACATCCAAAGTGCCAAGAGAGAGCTTGCTCTCCCTGTCTTTGAGTACTGTTTTCACTGTCCCGGTTACCTCTTTGCTAACATTCTCTTCAGAGCTGCAGTGAAAACAGGAACCACGTGGAGAAGGCACCCACACTGAAAGTGCCTGGAGGGAACATTGGGGCTTCTTCTCAGTGTCTCTGACATAGGGTTTCACTGTCCCGAGAAAGTCTCTGCTAACACCCTGCAGAGCGCAGTGCTCAATATACAGAGACTTTCTCGGAACTGCTTCAAATCAACTAGATATCTTTGTGCTGTAAATCTCCCAACAGCCAAACGCAAAAGCAGCAAACATCTCGCTGTATGTCCCACATCCAAAGTGCCAAGAGAGAGCTTGCTCTCCCTGTCTTTGAGTACTGTTTTCACTGTCCCAGTTACCTCTTTGCTAACATTCTCTTCAGAGCTGCAGTGAAACCAGGAACCACGTGGAGAAGGCACCCACACTGAAAGTGCCTGGAGGGAACACTGGGGCTTCTTCTCAGTGTCTCTGACATAGGGTTTCACTGTCCCGGGAAAGTCTCTGCTAACACCCTGCAGAGCGCAGTGCCCAATATACAGAAACGTCTTGCGGTATCTCCTACAGGGAAAGTGCCAGGAGGGAATTGTCGAGCTTGTTCTCAGTGTCTCTGAGAATTGCTCTGATTATCCGTGTGACCTCTTTGCTAAGACTCTCCAGAGAGACGTCCTCAAAACCAACACACATCTCTACATATCTCCCACGTTGATCGCAGTGTCTCCAGGAACGGCATTCAAGGAGCCAGGAACTTTTCTCCCTACACTGTCTATTGAGTTGGCCTCAAAACCAATATACATCCTGCTATATCTCCCACATGGAAAGTGCCAGGAGGGAAAAGTGGGGATTATGTTTAGACTTTCTCGGAACTGCTTCAAATCAACTAGATATCTTTGTGCTGTAAATCTCCCAACAGCCAAACGCAAATGCAGCAAACATCTCGCTGTATGTCCCACATCCAAAGTGCCAAGAGAGAGCTTGCTCTCCCTGTCTTTGAGTACTGTTTTCACTGTCCCGATGACCTCTTTGCTAACATTCTCTTCAGAGCTGCAGTGAAAACAGGAACCACGTGGAGAAGGCACCCACACTGAAAGTGCCTGGAGGGAACATTGGGGCTTCTTCTCAGTGTCTCTGACATAGGGTTTCACTGTCCCGGGAAAGTCTCTGCTAACACCCTGCAGAGCGCAGTGCCCAATATACAGAAACGTCTTGCGGTATCTCCTACAGGGAAAGTGCCAGGAGGGAATTGTCGAGCTTGCTCTCAGTGTCTCTGAGAATTGCTCTGATTATCCGTGTGACCTCTTTACTAAGACTCTCCAGAGAGACGTCCTCAAAACCAACACACATCTTGACATATCTCCCACATTGATCGCAGTGTCTCCAGGAACGGCATTGAAGGAGCCAGGAACTTTTCTCCCTACACTGTCCATTGAGTTGGCCTCAAAACCAATCTACATCCTGCTATATCTCCCACATGGAAAGTGCCAGGAGGGAAAAGTGGGGATTATGTTTCGACTTTCTCGGAACTGCTTCAAATCAACTAGATATCTTTGTGCTGTAAATCTCCCAACAGCCAAACGCAAATGCAGCAAACATCTCGCTGTATGTTCCACATCCAAAGTGCCAAGAGAGAGCTTGCTCTCCCTGTCTTTGAGTACTGTTTTCACTGTCCCGGTTACCTCTTTGCTAACATTCTCTTCAGAGCTGCAGTGAAAACAGGAACCACGTGGAGAAGGCACCCACACTGAAAGTGCCTGGAGGGAACATTGGGGCTTCTTCTCAGTGTCTCTGACATAGGGTTTCACTGTCCCGAGAAAGTCTCTGCTAACACCCTGCAGAGCGCAGTGCTCAATATACAGAGACTTTCTCGGAACTGCTTCAAATCAACTAGATATCTTTGTGCTGTAAATCTCCCAACAGCCAAACGCAAAAGCAGCAAACATCTCGCTGTATGTCCCACATCCAAAGTGCCAAGAGAGAGCTTGCTCTCCCTGTCTTTGAGTACTGTTTTCACTGTCCCAGTTACCTCTTTGCTAACATTCTCTTCAGAGCTGCAGTGAAACCAGGAACCACGTGGAGAAGGCACCCACACTGAAAGTGCCTGGAGGGAACACTGGGGCTTCTTCTCAGTGTCTCTGACATAGGGTTTCACTGTCCCGGGAAAGTCTCTGCTAACACCCTGCAGAGCGCAGTGCCCAATATACAGAAACGTCTTGCGGTATCTCCTACAGGGAAAGTGCCAGGAGGGAATTGTCGAGCTTGTTCTCAGTGTCTCTGAGAATTGCTCTGATTATCCGTGTGACCTCTTTACTAAGACTCTCCAGAGAGACGTCCTCAAAACCAACACACATCTTGACATATCTCCCACATTGATCGCAGTGTCTCCAGGAACGGCATTCAAGGAGCCAGGAACTTTTCTCCCTACACTGTACATTGAGTTGGCCTCAAAACCAATATACATCCTGCTATATCTCCCACATGGAAAGTGCCAGGAGGGAAAAGTGGGGATTATGTTTAGACTTTCTCGGAACTGCTTCAAATCAACTAGATATCTTTGTGCTGTAAATCTCCCAACAGCCAAACGCAAATGCAGCAAACATCTCGCTGTATGTTCCACATCCAAAGTGCCAAGAGAGAGCTTGCTCTCCCTGTCTTTGAGTACTGTTTTCACTGTCCCGGTTACCTCTTTGCTAACATTCTCTTCAGAGCTGCAGTGAAAACAGGAACCACGTGGAGAAGGCACCCACACTGAAAGTGCCTGGAGGGAACATTGGGGCTTCTTCTCAGTGTCTCTGACATAGGGTTTCACTGTCCCGAGAAAGTCTCTGCTAACACCCTGCAGAGCGCAGTGCTCAATATCCAGAGACTTTCTCGGAACTGCTTCAAATCAACTAGATATCTTTGTGCTGTAAATCTCCCAACAGCCAAACGCAAAAGCAGCAAACATCTCGCTGTATGTCCCACATCCAAAGTGCCAAGAGAGAGCTTGCTCTCCCTGTCTTTGAGTACTGTTTTCACTGTCCCGGTTACCTCTTTGCTAACATTCTCTTCAGAGCTGCAGTGAAACCAGGAACCACGTGGAGAAGGCACCCACACTGAAAGTGCCTGGAGGGAACACTGGGGCTTCTTCTCAGTGTCTCTGACATAGGGTTTCACTGTCCCGGGAAAGTCTCTGCTAACACCCTGCAGAGCGCAGTGCCCAATATACAGAAACGTCCTGCGGTATCTCCTACAGGGAAAGTGCCAGGAGGGAATTGTCGAGCTTGTTCTCAGTGTCTCTGAGAATTGCTCTGATTATCCGTGTGACCTCCTTACCAACACACTTCTTGACATATCTCCCACATTGATCGCAGTGTCTCCAGGAACGGCATTCAAGGAGCCAGGAACTTTTCTCCCTACACTGTCCATTGAGTTGGCCTCAAAACCAATATACATCCTGCTATATCTCCCACATGGAAAGTGCCAGGAGGGAAAAGTGGGGATTATGTTTCGACTTTCTCGGAACTGCTTCAAATCAACTAGATATCTTTGTGCTGTAAATCTCCCAACAGCCAAATGTAAAAGCAGCAAACATCTCGCTGTATGTCCCACATCCAAAGTGCCAAGAGAGAGCTTGCTCTCCCTGTCTTTGAGTACTGTTTTCACTGTCCCGGTTACCTCTTTGCTAACATTCTCTTCAGAGCTGCAGTGAAACCAGGAACTACGTGGAGAAGGCACCCACACTGAAAGTGCCTGGAGGGAACACTGGGGCTTCTTCTCAGTGTCTCTGACATAGGGTTTCACTGTCCCGGGAAAGTCTCTGCTAACACCCTGCAGAGCGCAGTGCTCAATATACAGAGACTTTCTCGGAACTGCTTCAAATCAACTAGATATCTTTGTGCTGTAAATCTCCCAACAGCCAAACGAAATGCAGCAAACATCTCGCTGTATGTCCCACATCCAAAGTGCTAAGAGAGTAATGTAGAGCTTGCTCTCCCTGTCTTTGAGTACTGTTTTTACTGTCCCGATGAGCTCTTTGCTAACATTCTCTTCAGAGCTGCAGTGAAACCAGGAACCACGTGGAGAAGGCACCCACACTGAAAGTGCCTGGAGGGAACATTGGCGCTTCTTCTCAGTGTCTCTGACCATAGGGTTTCACTGTCCCGGGAAAGTCTCTGCTAACACCCTGCAGAGCGCAGTGCCCAATATACAGAAACGTCTTGCGGTATCTCCTACAGGGAAAGTGCCAGGAGGGAATTGTCGAGCTTGTTCTCAGTGTCTCTGAGAATTGCTCTGATTATCCGTGTGACCTCCTTACCAACACACTTCTTGACATATCTCCCACATTGATCGCAGTGTCTCCAGGAACGGCATTCAAGGAGCCAGGAACTTTTCTCCCTACACTGTCCATTGAGTTGGCCTCAAAACCAATATACATCCTGCTATATCTCCCACATGGAAAGTGCCAGGAGGGAAAAGTGGGGATTATGTTTCGACTTTCTCGGAACTGCTTCAAATCAACTAGATATCTTTGTGCTGTAAATCTCCCAACAGCCAAACGCAAAAGCAGCAAACATCTCGCTGTATGTCCCACATCCAAAGTGCTAAGAGAGTAATGTAGAGCTTGCTCTCCCTTCTTTGAGCACTGTTTTCACTGTCCCGATGACCCCTTTGCTAACATTCTCTTCAGAGCTGCAGTGAAACCAGGAACCACGTGGAGAAGGCACCCACACTGAAAGTGCCTGGAAGGAACATTGGGGCTTCTTCTCAGTGTCTCTGACCATAGGGTTTCACTGTCCCGGGAAAGTCTCTGCTAACACCCTGCAGAGCGCAGTGCCCAATATACAGAAACGTCTTGCGGTATCTCCTACAGGGAAAGTGCCAGGAAGGAATTGTCGAGCTTGTTCTCAGTGTCTCTGAGAATTGCTCTGATTATCCGTGTGACCTCTTTGCTAAGACTCTCCAGAGAGACGTCCTCAAAACCAACACACATCTTGACATATCTCCCACATTGATCGCAGTGTCTCCAGGAACGGCATTCAAGGAGCCAGGAACTTTTCTCCCTACACTGTCCATTGAGTTGGCCTCAAAACCAATATACATCCTGCTATATCTCCCACATGGAAAGTGCCAGGAGGGAAAAGTGGGGATTATGTTTCGACTTTCTCGGAACTGCTTCAAATCAACTAGATATCTTTGTGCTGTAAATCTCCCAACATCCAAATGTAAAAGCAGCAAACATCTCGCTGTATGTCCCACATCCAAAGTGCCAAGAGAGAGCTTGCTCTCCCTGTCTTTGAGTACTGTTTTCACTGTCCCGGTTACCTCTTTGCTAACATTCTCTTCAGAGCTGCAGTGAAACCAGGAACCACGTGGAGAAGGCACCCACACTGAAAGTGCCTGGAGGGAACACTGGGGCTTCTTCTCAGTGTCTCTGACATAGGGTTTCACTGTCCCGGGAAAGTCTCTGCTAACACCCTGCAGAGCGCAGTGCTCAATATACAGAGACTTTCTCGGAACTGCTTCAAATCAACTAGATATCTTTGTGCTGTAAATCTCCCAACAGCCAAACGCAAAAGCAGCAAACATCTCGCTGTATGTCCCACATCCAAAGTGCCAAGAGAGAGCTTGCTCTCCCTGTCTTTGAGTACTGTTTTCACTGTCCCAGTTACCTCTTTGCTAACATTCTCTTCAGAGCTGCAGTGAAACCAGGAACCACGTGGAGAAGGCACCCACACTGAAAGTGCCTGGAGGGAACACTGGGGCTTCTTCTCAGTGTCTCTGACATAGGGTTTCACTGTCCCGGGAAAGTCTCTGCTAACACCCTGCAGAGCGCAGTGCCCAATATACAGAAACGTCTTGCGGTATCTCCTACAGGGAAAGTGCCAGGAGGGAATTGTCGAGCTTGTTCTCAGTGTCTCTGAGAATTGCTCTGATTATCCGTGTGACCTCTTTGCTAAGACTCTCCAGAGAGACGTCCTCAAAACCAACACACATCTCTACATATCTCCCACGTTGATCGCAGTGTCTCCAGGAACGGCATTCAAGGAGCCAGGAACTTTTCTCCCTACACTGTCCATTGAGTTGGCCTCAAAACCAATATACATCCTGCTATATCTCCCACATGGAAAGTGCCAGGAGGGAAAAGTGGGGATTATGTTTAGACTTTCTCGGAACTGCTTCAAATCAACTAGATATCTTTGTGCTGTAAATCTCCCAACAGCCAAACGCAAAAGCAGCAAACATCTCGCTGTATGTCCCACATCCAAAGTGCCAAGAGAGAGCTTGCTCTCCCTGTCTTTGAGTACTGTTTTCACTGTCCCGATGACCTCTTTGCTAACATTCTCTTCAGAGCTGCAGTGAAACCAGGAACCACGTGGAGAAGGCACCCACACTGAAAGTGCCTGGAGGGAACATTGGGGCTTCTTCTCAGTGTCTCTGACATAGGGTTTCACTGTCCCGGGAAAGTCTCTGCTAACACCCTGCAGAGCGCAGTGCCCAATATACAGAAACGTCTTGCGGTATCTCCTACAGGGAAAGTGCCAGGAGGGAATTGTCGAGCTTGCTCTCAGTGTCTCTGAGAATTGCTCTGATTATCCGTGTGACCTCTTTACTAAGACTCTCCAGAGAGACGTCCTCAAAACCAACACACATCTTGACATATCTCCCACATTGATCGCAGTGTCTCCAGGAACGGCATTCAAGGAGCCAGGAACTTTTCTCCCTACACTGTCCATTGAGTTGGCCTCAAAACCAATATACATCCTGCTATATCTCCCACATGGAAAGTGCCAGGAGGGAAAAGTGGGGATTATGTTTAGACTTTCTCGGAACTGCTTCAAATCAACTAGATATCTTTGTGCTGTAAATCTCCCAACAGCCAAACGCAAATGCAGCAAACATCTCGCTGTATGTTCCACATCCAAAGTGCCAAGAGAGAGCTTGCTCTCCCTGTCTTTGAGTACTGTTTTCACTGTCCCGGTTACCTCTTTGCTAACATTCTCTTCAGAGCTGCAGTGAAACCAGGAACCACGTGGAGAAGGCACCCACACTGAAAGTGCCTGGAGGGAACATTGGGGCTTCTTCTCAGTGTCTCTGACATAGGGTTTCACTGTCCCGAGAAAGTCTCTGCTAACACCCTGCAGAGCGCAGTGCTCAATATACAGAGACTTTCTCGGAACTGCTTCAAATCAACTAGATATCTTTGTGCTGTAAATCTCCCAACAGCCAAACGCAAAAGCAGCAAACATCTCGCTGTATGTCCCACATCCAAAGTGCCAAGAGAGAGCTTGCTCTCCCTGTCTTTGAGTACTGTTTTCACTGTCCCAGTTACCTCTTTGCTAACATTCTCTTCAGAGCTGCAGTGAAACCAGGAACCACGTGGAGAAGGCACCCACACTGAAAGTGCCTGGAAGGAACACTGGGGCTTCTTCTCAGTGTCTCTGACATAGGGTTTCACTGTCCCGGGAAAGTCTCTGCTAACACCCTGCAGAGCGCAGTGCCCAATATACAGAAACGTCTTGCGGTATCTCCTACAGGGAAAGTGCCAGGAGGGAATTGTCGAGCTTGTTCTCAGTGTCTCTGAGAATTGCTCTGATTATCCGTGTGACCTCTTTACTAAGACTCTCCAGAGAGACGTCCTCAAAACCAACACACATCTTGACATATCTCCCACATTGATCGCAGTGTCTCCAGGAACGGCATTGAAGGAGCCAGGAACTTTTCTCCCTACACTGTCCATTGAGTTGGCCTCAAAACCAATATACATCCTGCTATATCTCCCACATGGAAAGTGCCAGGAGGGAAAAGTGGGGATTATGTTTAGACTTTCTCGGAACTGCTTCAAATCAACTAGATATCTTTGTGCTGTAAATCTCCCAACAGCCAAACGCAAATGCAGCAAACATCTCGCTGTATGTTCCACATCCAAAGTGCCAAGAGAGAGCTTGCTCTCCCTGTCTTTGAGTACTGTTTTCACTGTCCCGGTTACCTCTTTGCTAACATTCTCTTCAGAGCTGCAGTGAAAACAGGAACCACGTGGAGAAGGCACCCACACTGAAAGTGCCTGGAGGGAACATTGGGGCTTCTTCTCAGTGTCTCTGACATAGGGTTTCACTGTCCCGAGAAAGTCTCTGCTAACACCCTGCAGAGCGCAGTGCTCAATATACAGAGACTTTCTCGGAACTGCTTCAAATCAACTAGATATCTTTGTGCTGTAAATCTCCCAACAGCCAAACGCAAAAGCAGCAAACATCTCGCTGTATGTCCCACATCCAAAGTGCCAAGAGAGAGCTTGCTCTCCCTGTCTTTGAGTACTGTTTTCACTGTCCCAGTTACCTCTTTGCTAACATTCTCTTCAGAGCTGCAGTGAAACCAGGAACCACGTGGAGAAGGCACCCACACTGAAAGTGCCTGGAGGGAACACTGGGGCTTCTTCTCAGTGTCTCTGACATAGGGTTTCACTGTCCCGGGAAAGTCTCTGCTAACACCCTGCAGAGCGCAGTGCCCAATATACAGAAACGTCCTGCGGTATCTCCTACAGGGAAAGTGCCAGGAGGGAATTGTCGAGCTTGTTCTCAGTGTCTCTGAGAATTGCTCTGATTATCCGTGTGACCTCCTTACCAACACACTTCTTGACATATCTCCCACATTGATCGCAGTGTCTCCAGGAACGGCATTCAAGGAGCCAGGAACTTTTCTCCCTACACTGTCCATTGAGTTGTCCTCAAAACCAATATACATCCTGCTATATCTCCCACATGGAAAGTGCCAGGAGGGAAAAGTGGGGATTATGTTTCGACTTTCTCGGAACTGCTTCAAATCAACTAGATATCTTTGTGCTGTAAATCTCCCAACAGCCAAATGTAAAAGCAGCAAACATCTCGCTGTATGTCCCACATCCAAAGTGCCAAGAGAGAGCTTGCTCTCCCTGTCTTTGAGTACTGTTTTCACTGTCCCGGTTACCTCTTTGCTAACATTCTCTTCAGAGCTGCAGTGAAACCAGGAACTACGTGGAGAAGGCACCCACACTGAAAGTGCCTGGAGGGAACACTGGGGCTTCTTCTCAGTGTCTCTGACATAGGGTTTCACTGTCCCGGGAAAGTCTCTGCTAACACCCTGCAGAGCGCAGTGCTCAATATACAGAGACTTTCTCGGAACTGCTTCAAATCAACTAGATATCTTTGTGCTGTAAATCTCCCAACAGCCAAACGAAATGCAGCAAACATCTCGCTGTATGTCCCACATCCAAAGTGCTAAGAGAGTAATGTAGAGCTTGCTCTCCCTGTCTTTGAGTACTGTTTTTACTGTCCCGATGAGCTCTTTGCTAACATTCTCTTCAGAGCTGCAGTGAAACCAGGAACCACGTGGAGAAGGCACCCACACTGAAAGTGCCTGGAGGGAACATTGGCGCTTCTTCTCAGTGTCTCTGACCATAGGGTTTCACTGTCCCGGGAAAGTCTCTGCTAACACCCTGCAGAGCGCAGTGCCCAATATACAGAAACGTCTTGCGGTATCTCCTACAGGGAAAGTGCCAGGAGGGAATTGTCGAGCTTGTTCTCAGTGTCTCTGAGAATTGCTCTGATTATCCGTGTGACCTCTTTACTAAGACTCTCCAGAGAGACGTCCTCAAAACCAACACACATCTTGACATATCTCCCACATTGATCGCAGTGTCTCCAGGAACGGCATTCAAGGAGCCAGGAACTTTTCTCCCTACACTGTCCTTTGAGTTGGCCTCAAAACCAATATACATCCTGCTATATCTCCCACATGGAAAGTGCCAGGAGGGAAAAGTGGGGATTATGTTTCGACTTTCTCGGAACTGCTTCAAATCAACTAGATATCTTTGTGCTGTAAATCTCCCAACAGCCAAACGCAAATGCAGCAAACATCTCGCTGTATGTTCCACATCCAAAGTGCCAAGAGAGAGCTTGCTCTCCCTGTCTTTGAGTACTGTTTTCACTGTCCCGGTTACCTCTTTGCTAACATTCTCTTCAGAGCTGCAGTGAAAACAGGAACCACGTGGAGAAGGCACCCACACTGAAAGTGCCTGGAGGGAACATTGGGGCTTCTTCTCAGTGTCTCTGACATAGGGTTTCACTGGCCCGAGAAAGTCTCTGCTAACACCCTGCAGAGCGCAGTGCTCAATATACAGAGACTTTCTCGGAACTGCTTCAAATCAACTAGATATCTTTGTGCTGTAAATCTCCCAACAGCCAAACGCAAAAGCAGCAAACATCTCGCTGTATGTCCCACATCCAAAGTGCCAAGAGAGAGCTTGCTCTCCCTGTCTTTGAGTACTGTTTTCACTGTCCCAGTTACCTCTTTGCTAACATTCTCTTCAGAGCTGCAGTGAAACCAGGAACCACGTGGAGAAGGCACCCACACTGAAAGTGCCTGGAGGGAACACTGGGGCTTCTTCTCAGTGTCTCTGACATAGGGTTTCACTGTCCCGGGAAAGTCTCTGCTAACACCCTGCAGAGCGCAGTGCCCAATATACAGAAACGTCTTGCGGTATCTCCTACAGGGAAAGTGCCAGGAGGGAATTGTCGAGCTTGTTCTCAGTGTCTCTGAGAATTGCTCTGATTATCCGTGTGACCTCTTTACTAAGACTCTCCAGAGAGACGTCCTCAAAACCAACACACTTCTTGACATATCTCCCACATTGATCGCAGTGTCTCCAGGAACGGCATTCAAGGAGCCAGGAACTTTTCTCCCTACACTGTCCATTGAGTTGGCCTCAAAACCAATATACATCCTGCTATATCTCCCACATGGAAAGTGCCAGGAGGGAAAAGTGGGGATTATGTTTCGACTTTCTCGGAACTGCTTCAAATCAACTAGATATCTTTGTGCTGTAAATCTCCCAACAGCCAAATGTAAAAGCAGCAAACATCTCGCTGTATGTCCCACATCCAAAGTGCCAAGAGAGAGCTTGCTCTCCCTGTCTTTGAGTACTGTTTTCACTGTCCCGGTTACCTCTTTGCTAACATTCTCTTCAGAGCTGCAGTGAAACCAGGAACCACGTGGAGAAGGCACCCACACTGAAAGTGCCTGGAGGGAACATTGGGGCTTCTTCTCAGTGTCTCTGACATAGGGTTTCACTGTCCCGGGAAAGTCTCTGCTAACACCCTGCAGAGCGCAGTGCTCAATATACAGAGACTTTCTCGGAACTGCTTCAAATCAACTAGATATCTTTGTGCTGTAAATCTCCCAACAGCCAAACGAAATGCAGCAAACATCTCGCTGTATGTCCCACATCCAAAGTGCTAAGAGAGTAATGTAGAGCTTGCTCTCCCTGTCTTTGAGTACTGTTTTTACTGTCCCGATGAGCTCTTTGCTAACATTCTCTTCAGAGCTGCAGTGAAACCAGGAACCACGTGGAGAAGGCACCCACACTGAAAGTGCCTGGAGGGAACATTGGCGCTTCTTCTCAGTGTCTCTGACCATAGGGTTTCACTGTCCCGGGAAAGTCTCTGCTAACACCCTGCAGAGCGCTGTGCCCAATATACAGAAACGTCTTGCGGTATCTCCTACAGGGAAACTTTTCTCCCTACACTGTCCATTAAGTTGTCCTCAAAACCAATATACATCCTGCTATATCTCCCACATGGAAAGTGCCAGGAGGGAAAAGTGGGGATTATGTTTAGACTTTCTCGGAACTGCTTCAAATCAACTAGATATCTTTGTGCTGTAAATCTCCCAACAGCCAAACGCAAAAGCAGCAAACATCTCGCTGTATGTCCCACATCCAAAGTGCCAAGAGAGAGCTTGCTCTCCCTGTCTTTGAGTACTGTTTTCACTGTCCCAGTTACCTCTTTGCTAACATTCTCTTCAGAGCTGCAGTGAAACCAGGAACCACGTGGAGAAGGCACCCACACTGAAAGTGCCTGGAGGGAACACTGGGGCTTCTTCTCAGTGTCTCTGACATAGGGTTTCACTGTCCCGGGAAAGTCTCTGCTAACACCCTGCAGAGCGCAGTGCCCAATATACAGAAACGTCTTGCGGTATCTCCTACAGGGAAAGTGCCAGGAGGGAATTGTCGAGCTTGCTCTCAGTGTCTCTGAGAATTGCTCTGATTATCCGTGTGACCTCTTTGCTAAGACTCTCCAGAGAGACGTCCTCAAAACCAACACACATCTCTACATATCTCCCACGTTGATCGCAGTGTCTCCAGGAACGGCATTCAAGGAGCCAGGAACTTTTCTCCCTACACTGTCCATTGAGTTGGCCTCAAAACCAATATACATCCTGCTATATCTCCCACATGGAAAGTGCCAGGAGGGAAAAGTGGGGATTATGTTTAGACTTTCTCGGAACTGCTTCAAATCAACTAGATATCTTTGTGCTGTAAATCTCCCAACAGCCAAACGCAAATGCAGCAAACATCTCGCTGTATGTTCCACATCCAAAGTGCCAAGAGAGAGCTTGCTCTCCCTGTCTTTGAGTACTGTTTTCACTGTCCCGGTTACCTCTTTGCTAACATTCTCTTCAGAGCTGCAGTGAAACCAGGAACCACGTGGAGAAGGCACCCACACTGAAAGTGCCTGGAGGGAACACTGGGGCTTCTTCTCACTGTCTCTGACATAGGGTTTCACTGTCCCGGGAAAGTCTCTGCTAACACCCTGCAGAGCGCAGTGCTCAATATACAGAGACTTTCTCGGAACTGCTTCAAATCAACTAGATATCTTTGTGCTGTAAATCTCCCAACAGCCAAACGCAAATGCAGCAAACATCTCGCTGTATGTCCCACATCCAAAGTGCTAAGAGAGTAATGTAGAGCTTGCTCTCCCTGCCTTTGAGTACTGTTTTTACTGTCCCGATGAGCTCTTTGCTAACATTCTCTTCAGAGCTGCAGTGAAAACAGGAACCACGTGGAGAAGGCACCCACACTGAAAGTGCCTGGAGGGAACATTGGCGCTTCTTCTCAGTGTCTCTGACATAGGGTTTCACTGTCCCGGGAAAGTCTCTGCTAACACCCTGCAGAGCGCAGTGCCCAATATACAGAAACGTCTTGCGGTATCTCCTACAGGGAAAGTGCCAGGAGGGAATTGTCGAGCTTGTTCTCAGTGTCTCTGAGAATTGCTCTGATTATCCGTGTGACCTCCTTACCAACACACTTCTTGACATATCTCCCACATTGATCGCAGTGTCTCCAGGAACGGCATTCAAGGAGCCAGGAACTTTTCTCCCTACACTGTCCATTGAGTTGTCCTCAAAACCAATATACATCCTGCTATATCTCCCACATGGAAAGTGCCAGGAGGGAAAAGTGGGGATTATGTTTCGACTTTCTCGGAACTGCTTCAAATCAACTAGATATCTTTGTGCTGTAAATCTCCCAACAGCCAAACGCAAAAGCAGCAAACATCTCGCTGTATGTCCCACATCCAAAGTGCTAAGAGAGTAATGTAGAGCTTGCTCTCCCTTCTTTGAGCACTGTTTTCACTGTCCCGATGACCCCTTTGCTAACATTCTCTTCAGAGCTGCAGTGAAACCAGGAACCACGTGGAGAAGGCACCCACACTGAAAGTGCCTGGAAGGAACATTGGGGCTTCTTCTCAGTGTCTCTGACCATAGGGTTTCACTGTCCCGGGAAAGTCTCTGCTAACACCCTGCAGAGCGCAGTGCCCAATATAAAGAAACGTCTTGCGGTATCTCCTACAGGGAAAGTGCCAGGAAGGAATTGTCGAGCTTGTTCTCAGTGTCTCTGAGAATTGCTCTGATTATCCGTGTGACCTCTTTGCTAAGACTCTCCAGAGAGACGTCCTCAAAACCAACACACATCTTGACATATCTCCCACATTGATCGCAGTGTCTCCAGGAACGGCATTCAAGGAGCCAGGAACTTTTCTCCCTACACTGTCCATTGAGTTGGCCTCAAAACCAATATACATCCTGCTATATCTCCCACATGGAAAGTGCCAGGAGGGAAAAGTGGGGATTATGTTTAGACTTTCTCGGAACTGCTTCAAATCAACTAGATATCTTTGTGCTGTAAATCTCCCAACAGCCAAACGCAAATGCAGCAAACATCTCGCTGTATGTTCCACATCCAAAGTGCCAAGAGAGAGCTTGCTCTCCCTGTCTTTGAGTACTGTTTTCACTGTCCCGGTTACCTCTTTGCTAACATTCTCTTCAGAGCTGCAGTGAAAACAGGAACCACGTGGAGAAGGCACCCACACTGAAAGTGCCTGGAGGGAACATTGGGGCTTCTTCTCAGTGTCTCTGACATAGGGTTTCACTGTCCCGAGAAAGTCTCTGCTAACACCCTGCAGAGCGCAGTGCTCAATATACAGAGACTTTCTCAGAACTGCTTCAAATCAACTAGATATCTTTGTGCTGTAAATCTCCCAACAGCCAAACGCAAAAGCAGCAAACATCTCGCTGTATGTCCCACATCCAAAGTGCTAAGAGAGTAATGTAGAGCTTGCTCTCCCTTCTTTGAGCACTGTTTTCACTGTCCCGATGATCCCTTTGCTAACATTCTCTTCAGAGCTGCAGTGAAAACAGGAACCACGTGGAGAAGGCACCCACACTGAAAGTGCCTGGAAGGAACATTGGGGCTTCTTCTCAGTGTCTCTGACCATAGGGTTTCACTGTCCCGGGAAAGTCTCTGCTAACACCCTGCAGAGCGCAGTGCCCAATATACAGAAACGTCTTGCGGTATCTCCTACAGGGAAAGTGCCAGGAAGGAATTGTCGAGCTTGTTCTCAGTGTCTCTGAGAATTGCTCTGATTATCCGTGTGACCTCTTTGCTAAGACTCTCCAGAGAGACGTCCTCAAAACCAACACACATCTTGACATATCTCCCACATTGATCGCAGTGTCTCCAGGAACGGCATTCAAGGAGCCAGGAACTTTTCTCCCTACACTGTCCTTTGAGTTGGCCTCAAAACCAATATACATCCTGCTATATCTCCCACATGGAAAGTGCCAGGAGGGAAAAGTGGGGATTATGTTTAGACTTTCTCGGAACTGCTTCAAATCAACTAGATATCTTTGTGCTGTAAATCTCCCAACAGCCAAACGCAAATGCAGCAAACATCTCGCTGTATGTCCCACATCCAAAGTGCCAAGAGAGAGCTTGCTCTCCCTGTCTTTGAGTACTGTTTTCACTGTCCCGGTTACCTCTTTGCTAACATTCTCTTCAGAGCTGCAGTGAAACCAGGAACCACGTGGAGAAGGCACCCACACTGAAAGTGCCTGGAGGGAACATTGGGGCTTCTCAGTGTCTCTGACATAGGGTTTCACTGTCCCGGGAAAGTCTCTGCGAACACCCTGCAGAGCGCAGTGCTCAATATACAGAGACTTACTCGGAACTGATTCAAATCAACAAGATATCTTTGTGCTGTAAATCTCCCAACAGCCAAACGCAAAAGCAGCAAACATCTCACTGTATGTCCCACATCCAAAGTGCTAAGAGAGTAATGTAGAGCTTGCTCTCCCTTCTTTGAGCACTGTTTTCACTGTCCCGATGACCTCTTTGGTAACATTCTCTTCAGAGCTGCAGTGAAACCAGGAACCACGTGGAGAAGGCACCCACAGTGAAAGTGCCTGGAAGGAACATTGGGGCTATTTCTCAGTGTCTCTGACCATAGGGTTTCACTGTCCCGGGAAAGTCTCTGCTAACACCCTGCAGAGCGCTGTGCCCAATATACAGAAACGTCTTGCGGTATCTCCTACAGGGAAACTTTTCTCCCTACACTGTCCATTAAGTTGGCCTCAAAACCAATATACATCCTGCTATATCTCCCACATGGAAAGTGCCAGGAGGGAAAAGTGGGGATTATGTTTAGACTTTCTCGGAACTGCTTCAAATCAACTAGATATCTTTGTGCTGTAAATCTCCCAACAGCCAAATGCAAATGCAGCAAACATCTCGCTGTATGTCCCACATCCAAAGTGCCAAGAGAGAGCTTGCTCTCCCTGTCTTTGAGTACTGTTTTCACTGTCCCGGTTACCTCTTTGCTAACATTCTCTTCAGAGCTGCAGTGAAACCAGGAACCACGTGGAGAAGGCACCCACACTGAAAGTGCCTGGAGGGAACATTGGGGCTTCTTCTCAGTGTCTCTGACATAGGGTTTCACTGTCCCGGGAAAGTCTCTGCTAACACCCTGCAGAGCGCAGTGCCCAATATACAGAAACGTCCTGCGGTATCTCCTACAGGGAAAGTGCCAGGAGGGAATTGTCGAGCTTGTTCTCAGTGTCTCTGAGAATTGCTCTGATTATCCGTGTGACCTCCTTACCAACACACTTCTTGACATATCTCCCACATTGATCGCAGTGTCTCCAGGAACGGCATTGAAGGAGCCAGGAACTTTTCTCCCTACACTGTCCATTGAGTTGGCCTCAAAACCAATATACATCCTGCTATATCTCCCACATGGAAAGTGCCAGGAGGGAAAAGTGGGGATTATGTTTCGACTTTCTCGGAACTGCTTCAAATCAACTAGATATCTTTGTGCTGTAAATCTCCCAACAGCCAAACGCAAATGCAGCAAACATCTCGCTGTATGTCCCACATCCAAAGTGCCAAGAGAGAGCTTGCTCTCCCTGTCTTTGAGTACTGTTTTCACTGTCCCGGTTACCTCTTTGCTAACATTCTCTTCAGAGCTGCAGTGAAACCAGGAACCACGTGGAGAAGGCACCCACACTGAAAGTGCCTGGAGGGAACACTGGGGCTTCTTCTCAGTGTCTCTGACATAGGGTTTCGCTGTCCCGGGAAAGTCTCTGCTAACACCCTGCAGAGCGCAGTGCTCAATATACAGAGACTTTCTCGGAACTGCTTCAAATCAACTAGATATCTTTGTGCTGTAAATCTCCCAACAGCCAAATGCAAATGCAGCAAACATCTCGCTGTATGTCCCACATCCAAAGTGCTAAGAGAGTAATGTAGAGCTTGCTCTCCCTGTCTTTGAGTACTGTTTTTACTGTCCCGATGAGCTCTTTGCTAACATTCTCTTCAGAGCTGCAGTGAAACCAGGAACCACGTGGAGAAGGCACCCACACTGAAAGTGCCTGGAAGGAACATTGGGGCTTCTTCTCAGTGTCTCTGACCATAGGGTTTCACTGTCCCGGGAAAGTCTCTGCTAACACCCTGCAGAGCGCAGTGCCCAATATACAGAAACGTCTTGCGGTATCTCCTACAGGGAAAGTGCCAGGAAGGAATTGTCGAGCTTGTTCTCAGTGTCTCTGAGAATTGCTCTGATTATCCGTGTGACCTCTTTGCTAAGACTCTCCAGAGAGACGTCCTCAAAACCAACACACATCTTGACATATCTCCCACATTGATCGCAGTGTCTCCAGGAACGGCATTCAAGGAGCCAGGAACTTTTCTCCCTACACTGTCCTTTGAGTTGGCCTCAAAACCAATATACATCCTGCTATATCTCCCACATGGAAAGTGCCAGGAGGGAAAAGTGGGGATTATGTTTCGACTTTCTCGGAACTGCTTCAAATCAACTAGATATCTTTGTGCTGTAAATCTCCCAACATCCAAATGTAAAAGCAGCAAACATCTCGCTGTATGTCCCACATCCAAAGTGCCAAGAGAGAGCTTGCTCTCCCTGTCTTTGAGTACTGTTTTCACTGTCCCGGTTACCTCTTTGCTAACATTCTCTTCAGAGCTGCAGTGAAACCAGGAACCACGTGGAGAAGGCACCCACACTGAAAGTGCCTGGAGGGAACACTGGGGCTTCTTCTCAGTGTCTCTGACATAGGGTTTCGCTGTCCCGGGAAAGTCTCTGCTAACACCCTGCAGAGCGCAGTGCTCAATATACAGAGACTTTCTCGGAACTGCTTCAAATCAACTAGATATCTTTGTGCTGTAAATCTCCCAACAGCCAAATGCAAATGCAGCAAACATCTCGCTGTATGTCCCACATCCAAAGTGCTAAGAGAGTAATGTAGAGCTTGCTCTCCCTGTCTTTGAGTACTGTTTTTACTGTCCCGATGAGCTCTTTGCTAACATTCTCTTCAGAGCTGCAGTGAAACCAGGAACCACGTGGAGAAGGCACCCACACTGAAAGTGCCTGGAGGGAACATTGGCGCTTCTTCTCAGTGTCTCTGACCATAGGGTTTCACTGTCCCGGGAAAGTCTCTGCTAACACCCTGCAGAGCGCAGTGCCCAATATACAGAAACGTCTTGCGGTATCTCCTACAGGGAAAGTGCCAGGAGGGAATTGTCGAGCTTGTTCTCAGTGTCTCTGAGAATTGCTCTGATTATCCGTGTGACCTCCTTACCAACACACATCTTGACATATCTCCCACATTGATCGCAGTGTCTCCAGGAACGGCATTGAAGGAGCCAGGAACTTTTCTCCCTACACTGTCCATTGAGTTGGCCTCAAAACCAATATACATCCTGCTATATCTCCCACATGGAAAGTGCCAGGAGGGAAAAGTGGGGATTATGTTTAGACTTTCTCGGAACTGCTTCAAATCAACTAGATATCTTTGTGCTGTAAATCTCCCAACAGCCAAACGCAAATGCAGCAAACATCTCGCTGTATGTTCCACATCCAAAGTGCCAAGAGAGAGCTTGCTCTCCCTGTCTTTGAGTACTGTTTTCACTGTCCCGGTTACCTCTTTGCTAACATTCTCTTCAGAGCTGCAGTGAAAACAGGAACCACGTGGAGAAGGCACCCACACTGAAAGTGCCTGGAGGGAACATTGGGGCTTCTTCTCAGTGTCTCTGACATAGGGTTTCACTGTCCCGGGAAAGTCTCTGCTAACACCCTGCAGAGCGCAGTGCTCAATATACAGAGACTTTCTCGGAACTGCTTCAAATCAACTAGATATCTTTGTGCTGTAAATCTCCCAACAGCCAAACGCAAATGCAGCAAACATCTCGCTGTATGTTCCACATCCAAAGTGCCAAGAGAGAGCTTGCTCTCCCTGTCTTTGAGTACTGTTTTCACTGTCCCGGTTACCTCTTTGCTAACATTCTCTTCAGAGCTGCAGTGAAAACAGGAACCACGTGGAGAAGGCACCCACACTGAAAGTGCCTGGAGGGAACATTGGGGCTTCTTCTCAGTGTCTCTGACATAGGGTTTCACTGTCCCGGGAAAGTCTCTGCTAACACCCTGCAGAGCGCAGTGCCCAATATACAGAAACGTCTTGCGGTATCTCCTACAGGGAAAGTGCCAGGAGGGAATTGTCGAGCTTGTTCTCAGTGTCTCTGAGAATTGCTCTGATTATCCGTGTGACCTCCTTACCAACACACTTCTTGACATATCTCCCACATTGATCGCAGTGTCTCCAGGAACGGCATTCAAGGAGCCAGGAACTTTTCTCCCTACACTGTCCATTGAGTTGGCCTCAAAACCAATCTACATCCTGCTATATCTCCCACATGGAAAGTGCCAGGAGGGAAAAGTGGGGATTATGTTTCGACTTTCTCGGAACTGCTTCAAATCAACTAGATATCTTTGTGCTGTAAATCTCCCAACAGCCAAACGCAAAAGCAGCAAACATCTCGCTGTATGTCCCACATCCAAAGTGCTAAGAGAGTAATGTAGAGCTTGCTCTCCCTTCTTTGAGCACTGTTTTCACTGTCCCAATGACCCCTTTGCTAACATTCTCTTCAGAGCTGCAGTGAAACCAGGAACCACGTGGAGAAGGCACCCACACTGAAAGTGCCTGGAAGGAACATTGGGGCTTCTTCTCAGTGTCTCTGACCATAGGGTTTCACTGTCCCGGGAAAGTCTCTGCTAACACCCTGCAGAGCGCAGTGCCCAATATACAGAAACGTCTTGCGGTATCTCCTACAGGGAAAGTGCCAGGAAGGAATTGTCGAGCTTGTTCTCAGTGTCTCTGAGAATTGCTCTGATTATCCGTGTGACCTCTTTGCTAAGACTCTCCAGAGAGACGTCCTCAAAACCAACACACATCTTGACATATCTCCCACATTGATCGCAGTGTCTCCAGGAACGGCATTCAAGGAGCCAGGAACTTTTCTCCCTACACTGTCCATTGAGTTGGCCTCAAAACCAATATACATCCTGCTATATCTCCCACATGGAAAGTGCCAGGAGGGAAAAGTGGGGATTATGTTTAGACTTTCTCGGAACTGCTTCAAATCAACTAGATATCTTTGTGCTGTAAATCTCCCAACAGCCAAACGCAAATGCAGCAAACATCTCGCTGTATGTCCCACATCCAAAGTGCCAAGAGAGAGCTTGCTCTCCCTGTCTTTGAGTACTGTTTTCACTGTCCCGGTTACCTCTTTGCTAACATTCTCTTCAGAGCTGCAGTGAAACCAGGAACCACGTGGAGAAGGCACCCACACTGAAAGTGCCTGGAGGGAACATTGGGGCTTCTTCTCAGTGTCTCTGACATAGGGTTTCACTGTCCCGGGAAAGTCTCTGCTAACACCCTGCAGAGCGCAGTGCTCAATATACAGAGACTTTCTCGGAACTGCTTCAAATCAACTAGATATCTTTGTGCTGTAAATCTCCCAACAGCCAAACGCAAAAGCAGCAAACATCTCACTGTATGTCCCACATCCAAAGTGCTAAGAGAGTAATGTAGAGCTTGCTCTCCCTTCTTTGAGCACTGTTTTCACTGTCCCGATGACCCCTTTGCTAACATTCTCTTCAGAGCTGCAGTGAAACCAGGAACCACGTGGAGAAGGCACCCACACTGAAAGTGCCTGGAAGGAACATTGGGGCTTCTTCTCAGTGTTTCTGACCATAGGGTTTCACTGTCCCGGGAAAGTCTCTGCTAACACCCTGCAGAGCGCAGTGCCCAATATACAGAAACGTCTTGCGGTATCTCCTACAGGGAAAGTGCCAGGAAGGAATTGTCGAGCTTGTTCTCAGTGTCTCTGAGAATTGCTCTGATTATCCGTGTGACCTCTTTGCTAAGACTCTCCAGAGAGACGTCCTCAAAACCAACACACATCTTGACATATCTCCCACATTGATCGCAGTGTCTCCAGGAACGGCATTCAAGGAGCCAGGAACTTTTCTCCCTACACTGTCCATTGAGTTGGCCTCAAAACCAATATACATCCTGCTATATCTCCCACATGGAAAGTGCCAGGAGGGAAAAGTGGGGATTATGTTTAGACTTTCTCGGAACTGCTTCAAATCAACTAGATATCTTTGTGCTGTAAATCTCCCAACAGCCAAACGCAAATGCAGCAAACATCTCGCTGTATGTCCCACATCCAAAGTGCCAAGAGAGAGCTTGCTCTCCCTGTCTTTGAGTACTGTTTTCACTGTCCCGGTTACCTCTTTGCTAACATTCTCTTCAGAGCTGCAGTGAAACCAGGAACCACGTGGAGAAGGCACCCACACTGAAAGTGCCTGGAGGGAACATTGGGGCTTCTTCTCAGTGTCTCTGACATAGGGTTTCACTGTCCCGGGAAAGTCTCTGCTAACACCCTGCAGAGCGCAGTGCTCAATATACAGAGACTTTCTCGGAACTGCTTCAAATCAACAAGATATCTTTGTGCTGTAAATCTCCCAACAGCCAAACGCAAAAGCAGCAAACATCTCACTGTATGTCCCACATCCAAAGTGCTAAGAGAGTAATGTAGAGCTTGCTCTCCCTTCTTTGAGCACTGTTTTCACTGTCCCGATGACCTCTTTGGTAACATTCTCTTCAGAGCTGCAGTGAAACCAGGAACCACGTGGAGAAGGCACCCACACTGAAAGTGCCTGGAAGGAACATTGGGGCTTCTTCTCAGTGTCTCTGACCATAGGGTTTCACTGTCCCGGGAAAGTCTCTGCTAACACCCTGCAGAGCGCAGTGCCCAATATACAGAAACGTCTTGCGGTATCTCCTACAGGGAAAGTGCCAGGAGGGAATTGTCGAGCTTGTTCTCAGTGTCTCTGAGAATTGCTCTGATTATCCGTGTGACCTCCTTACCAACACACTTCTTGACATATCTCCCACATTGATCGCAGTGTCTCCAGGAACGGCATTCAAGGATCCAGGAACTTTTCTCCCTACACTGTCCATTGAGTTGGCCTCAAAACCAATATACATCCTGCTATATCTCCCACATGGAAAGTGCCAGGAGGGAAAAGTGGGGATTATGTTTCGACTTTCTCGGAACTGCTTCAAATCAACTAGATATCTTTGTGCTGTAAATCTCCCAACAGCCAAACGCAAAAGCAGCAAACATCTCGCTGTATGTCCCACATCCAAAGTGCTAAGAGAGTAATGTAGAGCTTGCTCTCCCTTCTTTGAGCACTGTTTTCACTGTCCCGATGACCCCTTTGCTAACATTCTCTTCAGAGCTGCAGTGAAACCAGGAACCACGTGGAGAAGGCACCCACACTGAAAGTGCCTGGAAGGAACATTGGGGCTTCTTCTCAGTGTCTCTGACCATAGGGTTTCACTGTCCCGGGAAAGTCTCTGCTAACACCCTGCAGAGCGCAGTGCCCAATATACAGAAACGTCTTGCGGTATCTCCTACAGGGAAAGTGCCAGGAAGGAATTGTCGAGCTTGTTCTCAGTGTCTCTGAGAATTGCTCTGATTATCCGTGTGACCTCTTTGCTAAGACTCTCCAGAGAGACGTCCTCAAAACCAACACACATCTTGACATATCTCCCACATTGATCGCAGTGTCTCCAGGAACGGCATTGAAGGAGCCAGGAACTTTTCTCCCTACACTGTCCATTGAGTTGGCCTCAAAACCAATATACATCCTGCTATATCTCCCACATGGAAAGTGCCAGGAGGGAAAAGTGGGGATTATGTTTAGACTTTCTCGGAACTGCTTCAAATCAACTAGATATCTTTGTGCTGTAAATCTCCCAACAGCCAAACGCAAATGCAGCAAACATCTCGCTGTATGTTCCACATCCAAAGTGCAAGAGAGAGCTTGCTCTCCCTGTCTTTGAGTACTGTTTTCACTGTCCCGGTTACCTCTTTGCTAACATTCTCTTCAGAGCTGCAGTGAAAACAGGAACCACGTGGAGAAGGCACCCACACTGAAAGTGCCTGGAGGGAACATTGGGGCTTCTTCTCAGTGTCTCTGACATAGGGTTTCACTGTCCCGGGAAAGTCTCTGCTAACACCCTGCAGAGCGCAGTGCCCAATATACAGAAACGTCTTGCGGTATCTCCTACAGGGAAAGTGCCAGGAAGGAATTGTCGAGCTTGTTCTCAGTGTCTCTGAGAATTGCTCTGATTATCCGTGTGACCTCTTTGCTAAGACTCTCCAGAGAGACGTCCTCAAAACCAACACACATCTTGACATATCTCCCACATTGATCGCAGTGTCTCCAGGAACGGCATTCAAGGAGCCAGGAACTTTTCTCCCTACACTGTCCATTGAGTTGGCCTCAAAACCAATATACATCCTGCTATATCTCCCACATGGAAAGTGCCAGGAGGGAAAAGTGGGGATTATGTTTAGACTTTCTCGGAACTGCTTCAAATCAACTAGATATCTTTGTGCTGTAAATCTCCCAACAGCCAAACGCAAATGCAGCAAACATCTCGCTGTATGTCCCACATCCAAAGTGCCAAGAGAGAGCTTGCTCTCCCTGTCTTTGAGTACTGTTTTCACTGTCCCGGTTACCTCTTTGCTAACATTCTCTTCAGAGCTGCAGTGAAACCAGGAACCACGTGGAGAAGGCACCCACACTGAAAGTGCCTGGAGGGAACATTGGGGCTTCTTCTCAGTGTCTCTGACATAGGGTTTCACTGTCCCGGGAAAGTCTCTGCTAACACCCTGCAGAGCGCAGTGCTCAATATACAGAGACTTTCTCGGAACTGCTTCAAATCAACTAGATATCTTTGTGCTGTAAATCTCCCAACAGCCAAACGCAAAAGCAGCAAACATCTCACTGTATGTCCCACATCCAAAGTGCTAAGAGAGTAATGTAGAGCTTGCTCTCCCTTCTTTGAGCACTGTTTTCACTGTCCCGATGACCCCTTTGCTAACATTCTCTTCAGAGCTGCAGTGAAACCAGGAACCACGTGGAGAAGGCACCCACACTGAAAGTGCCTGGAAGGAACATTGGGGCTTCTTCTCAGTGTTTCTGACCATAGGGTTTCACTGTCCCGGGAAAGTCTCTGCTAACACCCTGCAGAGCGCAGTGCCCAATATACAGAAACGTCTTGCGGTATCTCCTACAGGGAAAGTGCCAGGAAGGAATTGTCGAGCTTGTTCTCAGTGTCTCTGAGAATTGCTCTGATTATCCGTGTGACCTCTTTGCTAAGACTCTCCAGAGAGACGTCCTCAAAACCAACACACATCTTGACATATCTCCCACATTGATCGCAGTGTCTCCAGGAACGGCATTCAAGGAGCCAGGAACTTTTCTCCCTACACTGTCCATTGAGTTGGCCTCAAAACCAATATACATCCTGCTATATCTCCCACATGGAAAGTGCCAGGAGGGAAAAGTGGGGATTATGTTTAGACTTTCTCGGAACTGCTTCAAATCAACTAGATATCTTTGTGCTGTAAATCTCCCAACAGCCAAACGCAAATGCAGCAAACATCTCGCTGTATGTCCCACATCCAAAGTGCCAAGAGAGAGCTTGCTCTCCCTGTCTTTGAGTACTGTTTTCACTGTCCCGGTTACCTCTTTGCTAACATTCTCTTCAGAGCTGCAGTGAAACCAGGAACCACGTGGAGAAGGCACCCACACTGAAAGTGCCTGGAGGGAACATTGGGGCTTCTTCTCAGTGTCTCTGACATAGGGTTTCACTGTCCCGGGAAAGTCTCTGCTAACACCCTGCAGAGCGCAGTGCTCAATATACAGAGACTTTCTCGGAACTGCTTCAAATCAACAAGATATCTTTGTGCTGTAAATCTCCCAACAGCCAAACGCAAAAGCAGCAAACATCTCACTGTATGTCCCACATCCAAAGTGCTAAGAGAGTAATGTAGAGCTTGCTCTCCCTTCTTTGAGCACTGTTTTCACTGTCCCGATGACCCCTTTGCTAACATTCTCTTCAGAGCTGCAGTGAAACCAGGAACCACGTGGAGAAGGCACCCACACTGAAAGTGCCTGGAAGGAACATTGGGGCTTCTTCTCAGTGTCTCTGACCATAGGGTTTCACTGTCCCGGGAAAGTCTCTGCTAACACCCTGCAGAGCGCAGTGCCCAATATACAGAAACGTCTTGCGGTATCTCCTACAGGGAAAGTGCCAGGAAGGAATTGTCGAGCTTGTTCTCAGTGTCTCTGAGAATTGCTCTGATTATCCGTGTGACCTCTTTGCTAAGACTCTCCAGAGAGACGTCCTCAAAACCAACACACATCTTGACATATCTCCCACATTGATCGCAGTGTCTCCAGGAACGGCATTGAAGGAGCCAGGAACTTTTCTCCCTACACTGTCCATTGAGTTGGCCTCAAAACCAATATACATCCTGCTATATCTCCCACATGGAAAGTGCCAGGAGGGAAAAGTGGGGATTATGTTTAGACTTTCTCGGAACTGCTTCAAATCAACTAGATATCTTTGTGCTGTAAATCTCCCAACAGCCAAACGCAAATGCAGCAAACATCTCGCTGTATGTTCCACATCCAAAGTGCCAAGAGAGAGCTTGCTCTCCCTGTCTTTGAGTACTGTTTTCACTGTCCCGGTTACCTCTTTGCTAACATTCTCTTCAGAGCTGCAGTGAAAACAGGAACCACGTGGAGAAGGCACCCACACTGAAAGTGCCTGGAGGGAACATTGGGGCTTCTTCTCAGTGTCTCTGACATAGGGTTTCACTGTCCCGAGAAAGTCTCTGCTAACACCCTGCAGAGCGCAGTGCTCAATATACAGAGACTTTCTCGGAACTGCTTCAAATCAACAAGATATCTTTGTGCTGTAAATCTCCCAACAGCCAAACGCAAAAGCAGCAAACATCTCACTGTATGTCCCACATCCAAAGTGCTAAGAGAGTAATGTAGAGCTTGCTCTCCCTTCTTTGAGCACTGTTTTCACTGTCCCGATGACCTCTTTGGTAACATTCTCTTCAGAGCTGCAGTGAAACCAGGAACCACGTGGAGAAGGCACCCACAGTGAAAGTGCCTGGAAGGAACATTGGGGCTTCTTCTCAGTGTCTCTGACCATAGGGTTTCACTGTCGCAGGAAAATCTCTGCTAACACCCTACAGAGCGCTGTGCCCAATATACAGAAACGTCTTGCGGTATCTCCTACAGGGAAACTTTTCTCCCTACACTGTCCATTAAGTTGTCCTCAAAACCAATCTACATCCTGCTATATCTCCCACATGGAAAGTGCCAGGAGGGAAAAGTGGGGATTATGTTTCGACTTTCTCGGAACTGCTTCAAATCAACTAGATATCTTTGTGCTGTAAATCTCCCAACAGCCAAATGCAAATGCAGCAAACATCTCGCTGTATGTCCCACATCCAAAGTGCCAAGAGAGAGCTTGCTCTCCCTGTCTTTGAGTACTGTTTTCACTGTCCCGGTTACCTCTTTGCTAACATTCTCTTCAGAGCTGCAGTGAAACCAGGAACCACGTGGAGAAGGCACCCACACTGAAAGTGCCTGGAGGGAACATTGGGGCTTCTTCTCAGTGTCTCTGACATAGGGTTTCACTGTCCCGGGAAAGTCTCTGCTAACACCCTGCAGAGCGCAGTGCCCAATATACAGAAACGTCTTGCGGTATCTCCTACAGGGAAAGTGCCAGGAAGGAATTGTCGAGCTTGTTCTCAGTGTCTCTGAGAATTGCTCTGATTATCCGTGTGACCTCTTTGCTAAGACTCTCCAGAGAGACGTCCTCAAAACCAACACACATCTTGACATATCTCCCACATTGATCGCAGTGTCTCCAGGAACGGCATTGAAGGAGCCAGGAACTTTTCTCCCTACACTGTCCATTGAGTTGGCCTCAAAACCAATATACATCCTGCTATATCTCCCACATGGAAAGTGCCAGGAGGGAAAAGTGGGGATTATGTTTAGACTTTCTCGGAACTGCTTCAAATCAACTAGATATCTTTGTGCTGTAAATCTCCCAACAGCCAAACGCAAATGCAGCAAACATCTCGCTGTATGTTCCACATCCAAAGTGCCAAGAGAGAGCTTGCTCTCCCTGTCTTTGAGTACTGTTTTCACTGTCCCGGTTACCTCTTTGCTAACATTCTCTTCAGAGCTGCAGTGAAAACAGGAACCACGTGGAGAAGGCACCCACACTGAAAGTGCCTGGAGGGAACATTGGGGCTTCTTCTCAGTGTCTCTGACATAGGGTTTCACTGTCCCGAGAAAGTCTCTGCTGACACCCTGCAGAGCGCAGTGCTCAATATACAGAGACTTTCTCGGAACTGCTTCAAATCAACAAGATATCTTTGTGCTGTAAATCTCCCAACAGCCAAACGCAAAAGCAGCAAACATCTCACTGTATGTCCCACATCCAAAGTGCTAAGAGAGTAATGTAGAGCTTGCTCTCCCTTCTTTGAGCACTGTTTTCACTGTCCCGATGACCTCTTTGGTAACATTCTCTTCAGAGCTGCAGTGAAACCAGGAACCACGTGGAGAAGGCACCCACAGTGAAAGTGCCTGGAAGGAACATTGGGGCTTCTTCTCAGTGTCTCTGACCATAGGGTTTCACTGTCGCAGGAAAATCTCTGCTAACACCCTACAGAGCGCTGTGCCCAATATACAGAAACGTCTTGCGGAATCTCCTACAGGGAAACTTTTCTCCCTACACTGTCCATTAAGTTGTCCTCAAAACCAATCTACATCCTGCTATATCTCCCACATGGAAAGTGCCAGGAGGGAAAAGTGGGGATTATGTTTCGACTTTCTCGGAACTGCTTCAAATCAACTAGATATCTTTGTGCTGTAAATCTCCCAACAGCCAAATGCAAATGCAGCAAACATCTCGCTGTATGTCCCACATCCAAAGTGCCAAGAGAGAGCTTGCTCTCCCTGTCTTTGAGTACTGTTTTCACTGTCCCGGTTACCTCTTTGCTAACATTCTCTTCAGAGCTGCAGTGAAACCAGGAACCACGTGGAGAAGGCACCCACACTGAAAGTGCCTGGAGGGAACATTGGGGCTTCTTCTCAGTGTCTCTGACATAGGGTTTCACTGTCCCGGGAAAGTCTCTGCTAACACCCTGCAGAGCGCAGTGCCCAATATACAGAAACGTCTTGCGGTATCTCCTACAGGGAAAGTGCCAGGAGGGAATTGTCGAGCTTGTTCTCAGTGTCTCTGAGAATTGCTCTGATTATCCGTGTGACCTCCTTACCAACACACTTCTTGACATATCTCCCACATTGATCGCAGTGTCTCCAGGAACGGCATTCAAGGAGCCAGGAACTTTTCTCCCTACACTGTCCATTGAGTTGGCCTCAAAACCAATATACATCCTGCTATATCTCCCACATGGAAAGTGCCAGGAGGGAAAAGTGGGGATTATGTTTAGACTTTCTCGGAACTGCTTCAAATCAACTAGATATCTTTGTGCTGTAAATCTCCCAACAGCCAAACGCAAAAGCAGCAAACATCTCGCTGTATGTCCCACATCCAAAGTGCTAAGAGAGTAATGTAGAGCTTGCTCTCCCTTCTTTGAGCACTGTTTTCACTGTCCCGATGACCCCTTTGCTAACATTCTCTTCAGAGCTGCAGTGAAACCAGGAACCACGTGGAGAAGACACCCACACTGAAAGTGCCTGGAAGGAACATTGGGGCTTCTTCTCAGTGTCTCTGACATAGGGTTTCACTGTCCCGGGAAAGTCTCTGCTAACACCCTGCAGAGCGCAGTGCCCAATATACAGAAACGTCTTGCGGTATCTCCTACAGGGAAAGTGCCAGGAAGGAATTGTCGAGCTTGTTCTCAGTGTCTCTGAGAATTGCTCTGATTATCCGTGTGACCTCTTTGCTAAGACTCTCCAGAGAGACGTCCTCAAAACCAACACACATCTTGACATATCTCCCACATTGATCGCAGTGTCTCCAGGAACGGCATTCAAGGAGCCAGGAACTTTTCTCCCTACACTGTCCATTGAGTTGGCCTCAAAACCAATATACATCCTGCTATATCTCCCACATGGAAAGTGCCAGGAGGGAAAAGTGGGGATTATGTTTAGACTTTCTCGGAACTGCTTCAAATCAACTAGATATCTTTGTGCTGTAAATCTCCCAACAGCCAAACGCAAATGCAGCAAACATCTCGCTGTATGTTCCACATCCAAAGTGCCAAGAGAGAGCTTGCTCTCCCTGTCTTTGAGTACTGTTTTCACTGTCCCGGTTACCTCTTTGCTAACATTCTCTTCAGAGCTGCAGTGAAAACAGGAACCACGTGGAGAAGGCACCCACACTGAAAGTGCCTGGAGGGAACATTGGGGCTTCTTCTCAGTGTCTCTGACATAGGGTTTCACTGTCCCGAGAAAGTCTCTGCTAACACCCTGCAGAGCGCAGTGCTCAACATACAGAGACTTTCTCGGAACTGCTTCAAATCAACAAGATATCTTTGTGCTGTAAATCTCCCAACAGCCAAACGCAAATGCAGCAAACATCTCGCTGTATGTCCCACATCCAAAGTGCCAAGAGAGTAATGTAGAGCTTGCTCTCCCTTCTTTGAGCACTGTTTTCACTGTCCCGATGACCCCTTTGCTAACATTCTCTTCAGAGCTGCAGTGAAACCAGGAACCACGTGGAGAAGGCACCCACACTGAAAGTGCCTGGAAGGAACATTGGGGCTTCTTCTCAGTGTCTCTGACCATAGGGTTTCACTGTCCCGGGAAAGTCTCTGCTAACACCCTGCAGAGCGCAGTGCCTAATATACAGAAACGTCTTGCGGTATCTCCTACAGGGAAAGTGCCAGGAAGGAATTGTCGAGCTTGTTCTCAGTGTCTCTGAGAATTGCTCTGATTATCCGTGTGACCTCTTTGCTAAGACTCTCCAGAGAGACGTCCTCAAAACCAACACACATCTTGACATATCTCCCACATTGATCGCAGTGTCTCCAGGAACGGCATTCAAGGAGCCAGGAACTTTTCTCCCTACACTGTCCTTTGAGTTGGCCTCAAAACCAATATACA
This sequence comes from Chroicocephalus ridibundus, assembly GCF_963924245.1. Taxonomy (NCBI): domain Eukaryota; kingdom Metazoa; phylum Chordata; class Aves; order Charadriiformes; family Laridae; genus Chroicocephalus; species Chroicocephalus ridibundus. The sequence goes on from NW_026961439.1 coordinate 2,011,754, forward strand.
TCCTGCTATATCTCCCACATGGAAAGTGCCAGGAGGGAAAAGTGGGGATTATGTTTCGACTTTCTCGGAACTGCTTCAAATCAACTAGATATCTTTGTGCTGTAAATCTCCCAACAGCCAAACGCAAATGCAGCAAACATCTCGCTGTATGTCCCACATCCAAAGTGCCAAGAGAGAGCTTGCTCTCCCTGTCTTTGAGTACTGTTTTCACTGTCCCGGTTACCTCTTTGCTAACATTCTCTTCTGAGCTGCAGTGAAACCAGGAACCACGTGGAGAAGGCACCCACACTGAAAGTGCCTGGAGGGAACATTGGGGCTTCTTCTCAGTGTCTCTGACATAGGGTTTCACTGTCCCGGGAAAGTCTCTGCTAACACCCTGCAGAGCGCAGTGCTCAATATACAGAGACTTTCTCGGAACTGCTTCAAATCAACAAGATATCTTTGTGCTGTAAATCTCCCAACAGCCAAACGCAAAAGCAGCAAACATCTCACTGTATGTCCCACATCCAAAGTGCTAAGAGAGTAATGTAGAGCTTGCTCTCCCTTCTTTGAGCACTGTTTTCACTGTCCCGATGACCTCTTTGGTAACATTCTCTTCAGAGCTGCAGTGAAACCAGGAACCACGTGGAGAAGGCACCCACACTGAAAGTGCCTGGAAGGAACATTGGGGCTTCTTCTCAGTGTCTCTGACCATAGGGTTTCACTGTCCCGGGAAAGTCTCTGCTAACACCCTGCAGAGCGCTGTGCCCAATATACAGAAACGTCTTGCGGTATCTCCTACAGGGAAACTTTTCTCCCTACACTGTCCATTAAGTTGTCCTCAAAACCAATATACATCCTGCTATATCTCCCACATGGAAAGTGCCAGGAGGGAAAAGTGGGGATTATGTTTAGACTTTCTCGGAACTGCTTCAAATCAACTAGATATCTTTGTGCTGTAAATCTCCCAACAGCCAAACGCAAATGCAGCAAACATCTCGCTGTATGTCCCACATCCAAAGTGCCAAGAGAGAGCTTGCTCTCCCTGTCTTTGAGTACTGTTTTCACTGTCCCGGTTACCTCTTTGCTAACATTCTCTTCAGAGCTGCAGTGAAACCAGGAACCACGTGGAGAAGGCACCCACACTGAAAGTGCCTGGAGGGAACATTGGGGCTTCTTCTCAGTGTCTCTGACATAGGGTTTCACTGTCCCGGGAAAGTCTCTGCTAACACCCTGCAGAGCGCAGTGCCCAATATACAGAAACGTCCTGCGGTATCTCCTACAGGGAAAGTGCCAGGAGGGAATTGTCGAGCTTGTTCTCAGTGTCTCTGAGAATTGCTCTGATTATCCGTGTGACCTCCTTACCAACACACTTCTTGACATATCTCCCACATTGATCGCAGTGTCTCCAGGAACGGCATTCAAGGAGCCAGGAACTTTTCTCCCTACACTGTCCATTGAGTTGGCCTCAAAACCAATATACATCCTGCTATATCTCCCACATGGAAAGTGCCAGGAGGGAAAAGTGGGGATTATGTTTCGACTTTCTCGGAACTGCTTCAAATCAACTAGATATCTTTGAGCTGTAAATCTCCCAACATCCAAATGTAAAAGCAGCAAACATCTCGCTGTATGTCCCACATCCAAAGTGCCAAGAGAGAGCTTGCTCTCCCTGTCTTTGAGTACTGTTTTCACTGTCCCGGTTACCTCTTTGCTAACATTCTCTTCAGAGCTGCAGTGAAACCAGGAACCACGTGGAGAAGGCACCCACACTGAAAGTGCCTGGAGGGAACACTGGGGCTTCTTCTCAGTGTCTCTGACATAGGGTTTCACTGTCCCGGGAAAGTCTCTGCTAACACCCTGCAGAGCGCAGTGCTCAATATACAGAGACTTTCTCGGAACTGCTTCAAATCAACTAGATATCTTTGTGCTGTAAATCTCCCAACAGCCAAACGCAAATGCAGCAAACATCTCGCTGTATGTCCCACATCCAAAGTGCTAAGAGAGTAATGTAGAGCTTGCTCTCCCTTCTTTGAGCACTGTTTTCACTGTCCCGATGACCCCTTTGCTAACATTCTCTTCAGAGCTGCAGTGAAACCAGGAACCACGTGGAGAAGGCACCCACACTGAAAGTGCCTGGAAGGAACATTGGGGCTTCTTCTCAGTGTCTCTGACCATAGGGTTTCACTGTCCCGGGAAAGTCTCTGCTAACACCCTGCAGAGCGCAGTGCCCAATATACAGAAACGTCTTGCGGTATCTCCTACAGGGAAAGTGCCAGGAAGGAATTGTCGAGCTTGTTCTCAGTGTCTCTGAGAATTGCTCTGATTATCCGTGTGACCTCTTTGCTAAGACTCTCCAGAGAGACGTCCTCAAAACCAACACACATCTTGACATATCTCCCACATTGATCGCAGTGTCTCCAGGAACGGCATTCAAGGAGCCAGGAACTTTTCTCCCTACACTGTCCTTTGAGTTGGCCTCAAAACCAATATACATCCTGCTATATCTCCCACATGGAAAGTGCCAGGAGGGAAAAGTGGGGATTATGTTTAGACTTTCTCGGAACTGCTTCAAATCAACTAGATATCTTTGTGCTGTAAATCTCCCAACAGCCAAACGCAAATGCAGCAAACATCTCGCTGTATGTCCCACATCCAAAGTGCTAAGAGAGTAATGTAGAGCTTGCTCTCCCTTCTTTGAGCACTGTTTTCACTGTCCCGATGACCTCTTTGCTAACATTCTCTTCAGAGCTGCAGTGAAACCAGGAACCACGTGGAGAAGGCACCCACACTGAAAGTGCCTGGAGGGAACATTGGGGCTTCTTCTCAATGTCTCTGACATAGGGTTTCACTGTCCCGGGAAAGTCTCTGCTAACACCCTGCAGAGCGCAGTGCCCAATATACAGAAACGTCTTGCGGTATCTCCTACAGGGAAACTTTTCTCCCTACACTGTCCATTAAGTTGTCCTCAAAACCAATATACATCCTGCTATATCTCCCACATGGAAAGTGCCAGGAGGGAAAAGTGGGGATTATGTTTAGACTTTCTCGGAACTGCTTCAAATCAACTAGATATCTTTGTGCTGTAAATCTCCCAACAGCCAAACGCAAAAGCAGCAAACATCTCGCTGTATGTCCCACATCCAAAGTGCCAAGAGAGAGCTTGCTCTCCCTGTCTTTGAGTACTGTTTTCACTGTCCCGGTTACCTCTTTGCTAACATTCTCTTCAGAGCTGCAGTGAAAACAGGAACCACGTGGAGAAGGCACCCACACTGAAAGTGCCTGGAGGGAACATTGGGGCTTCTTCTCAGTGTCTCTGACATAGGGTTTCACTGTCCCGGGAAAGTCTCTGCTAACACCCTGCAGAGCGCAGTGCCCAATATACAGAAACGTCTTGCGGTATCTCCTACAGGGAAAGTGCCAGGAGGGAATTGTCGAGCTTGTTCTCAGTGTCTCTGAGAATTGCTCTGATTATCCGTGTGACCTATTTACCAACACACTTCTTGACATATCTCCCACATTGATCGCAGTGTCTCCAGGAACGGCATTCAAGGAGCCAGGAACTTTTCTCCCTACACTGTCCTTTGAGTTGGCCTCAAAACCAATATACATCCTGCTATATCTCCCACATGGAAAGTGCCAGGAGGGAAAAGTGGGGATTATGTTTCGACTTTCTCGGAACTGCTTCAAATCAACTAGATATCTTTGTGCTGTAAATCTCCCAACATCCAAATGTAAAAGCAGCAAACATCTCGCTGTATGTCCCACATCCAAAGTGCCAAGAGAGAGCTTGCTCTCCCTGTCTTTGAGTACTGTTTTCACTGTCCCGGTTACCTCTTTGCTAACATTCTCTTCAGAGCTGCAGTGAAACCAGGAACCACGTGGAGAAGGCACCCACACTGAAAGTGCCTGGAGAGAACATTGGGGCTTCTTCTCAGTGTCTCTGACATAGGGTTTCACTGTCCCGGGAAAGTCTCTGCTAACACCCTGCAGAGCGCAGTGCTCAACATACAGAGACTTTCTCGGAACTGCTTCAAATCAACTAGATATCTTTGTGCTGTAAATCTCCCAACAGCCAAACGCAAAAGCAGCAAACATCTCGCTGTATGTCCCACATCCAAAGTGCCAAGAGAGTAATGTAGAGCTTGCTCTCCCTTCTTTGAGCACTGTTTTCACTGTCCCGATGACCCCTTTGCTAACATTCTCTTCAGAGCTGCAGTGAAACCAGGAACCACGTGGAGAAGGCACCCACACTGAAAGTGCCTGGAAGGAACATTGGGGCTTCTTCTCAGTGTCTCTGACCATAGGGTTTCACTGTCCCGGGAAAGTCTCTGCTAACACCCTGCAGAGCGCAGTGCCCAGTATACAGAAACGTCTTGCGGTATCTCCTACAGGGAAAGTGCCAGGAAGGAATTGTCGAGCTTGTTCTCAGTGTCTCTGAGAATTGCTCTGATTATCCGTGTGACCTCTTTGCTAAGACTCTCCAGAGAGACGTCCTCAAAACCAACACACATCTTGACATATCTCCCACATTGATCGCAGTGTCTCCAGGAACGGCATTCAAGGAGCCAGGAACTTTTCTCCCTACACTGTCCTTTGAGTTGGCCTCAAAACCAATATACATCCTGCTATATCTCCCACATGGAAAGTGCCAGGAGGGAAAAGTGGGGATTATGTTTAGACTTTCTCGGAACTGCTTCAAATCAACTAGATATCTTTGTGCTGTAAATCTCCCAACAGCCAAACGCAAATGCAGCAAACATCTCGCTGTATGTCCCACATCCAAAGTGCTAAGAGAGTAATGTAGAGCTTGCTCTCCCTTCTTTGAGCACTGTTTTCACTGTCCCGATGACCTCTTTGCTAACATTCTCTTCAGAGCTGCAGTGAAACCAGGAACCACGTGGAGAAGGCACCCACACTGAAAGTGCCTGGAGGGAACATTGGGGCTTCTTCTCAATGTCTCTGACATAGGGTTTCACTGTCCCGGGAAAGTCTCTGCTAACACCCTGCAGAGCGCAGTGCCCAATATACAGAAACGTCTTGCGGTATCTCCTACAGGGAAACTTTTCTCCCTACACTGTCCATTAAGTTGTCCTCAAAACCAATATACATCCTGCTATATCTCCCACATGGAAAGTGCCAGGAGGGAAAAGTGGGGATTATGTTTAGACTTTCTCGGAACTGCTTCAAATCAACTAGATATCTTTGTGCTGTAAATCTCCCAACAGCCAAACGCAAAAGCAGCAAACATCTCGCTGTATGTCCCACATCCAAAGTGCCAAGAGAGAGCTTGCTCTCCCTGTCTTTGAGTACTGTTTTCACTGTCCCGGTTACCTCTTTGCTAACATTCTCTTCAGAGCTGCAGTGAAAACAGGAACCACGTGGAGAAGGCACCCACACTGAAAGTGCCTGGAGGGAACATTGGGGCTTCTTCTCAGTGTCTCTGACATAGGGTTTCACTGTCCCGGGAAAGTCTCTGCTAACACCCTGCAGAGCGCAGTGCCCAATATACAGAAACGTCCTGCGGTATCTCCTACAGGGAAAGTGCCAGGAGGGAATTGTCGAGCTTGTTCTCAGTGTCTCTGAGAATTGCTCTGATTATCCGTGTGACCTATTTACCAACACACTTCTTGACATATCTCCCACATTGATCGCAGTGTCTCCAGGAACGGCATTCAAGGAGCCAGGAACTTTTCTCCCTACACTGTCCTTTGAGTTGGCCTCAAAACCAATATACATCCTGCTATATCTCCCACATGGAAAGTGCCAGGAGGGAAAAGTGGGGATTATGTTTCGACTTTCTCGGAACTGCTTCAAATCAACTAGATATCTTTGTGCTGTAAATCTCCCAACATCCAAATGTAAAAGCAGCAAACATCTCGCTGTATGTCCCACATCCAAAGTGCCAAGAGAGAGCTTGCTCTCCCTGTCTTTGAGTACTGTTTTCACTGTCCCGGTTACCTCTTTGCTAACATTCTCTTCAGAGCTGCAGTGAAACCAGGAACCACGTGGAGAAGGCACCCACACTGAAAGTGCCTGGAGAGAACATTGGGGCTTCTTCTCAGTGTCTCTGACATAGGGTTTCACTGTCCCGGGAAAGTCTCTGCTAACACCCTGCAGAGCGCAGTGCTCAACATACAGAGACTTTCTCGGAACTGCTTCAAATCAACTAGATATCTTTGTGCTGTAAATCTCCCAACAGCCAAACGCAAAAGCAGCAAACATCTCGCTGTATGTCCCACATCCAAAGTGCCAAGAGAGTAATGTAGAGCTTGCTCTCCCTTCTTTGAGCACTGTTTTCACTGTCCCGATGACCCCTTTGCTAACATTCTCTTCAGAGCTGCAGTGAAACCAGGAACCACGTGGAGAAGGCACCCACACTGAAAGTGCCTGGAAGGAACATTGGGGCTTCTTCTCAGTGTCTCTGACCATAGGGTTTCACTGTCCCGGGAAAGTCTCTGCTAACACCCTGCAGAGCGCAGTGCCCAGTATACAGAAACGTCTTGCGGTATCTCCTACAGGGAAAGTGCCAGGAAGGAATTGTCGAGCTTGTTCTCAGTGTCTCTGAGAATTGCTCTGATTATCCGTGTGACCTCTTTGCTAAGACTCTCCAGAGAGACGTCCTCAAAACCAACACACATCTTGACATATCTCCCACATTGATCGCAGTGTCTCCAGGAACGGCATTCAAGGAGCCAGGAACTTTTCTCCCTACACTGTCCTTTGAGTTGGCCTCAAAACCAATATACATCCTGCTATATCTCCCACATGGAAAGTGCCAGGAGGGAAAAGTGGGGATTATGTTTAGACTTTCTCGGAACTGCTTCAAATCAACTAGATATCTTTGTGCTGTAAATCTCCCAACAGCCAAACGCAAATGCAGCAAACATCTCGCTGTATGTCCCACATCCAAAGTGCTAAGAGAGTAATGTAGAGCTTGCTCTCCCTTCTTTGAGCACTGTTTTCACTGTCCCGATGACCTCTTTGCTAACATTCTCTTCAGAGCTGCAGTGAAACCAGGAACCACGTGGAGAAGGCACCCACACTGAAAGTGCCTGGAGGGAACATTGGGGCTTCTTCTCAATGTCTCTGACATAGGGTTTCACTGTCCCGGGAAAGTCTCTGCTAACACCCTGCAGAGCGCAGTGCCCAATATACAGAAACGTCTTGCGGTATCTCCTACAGGGAAACTTTTCTCCCTAAACTGTCCATTAAGTTGTCCTCAAAACCAATATACATCCTGCTATATCTCCCACATGGAAAGTGCCAGGAGGGAAAAGTGGGGATTATGTTTAGACTTTCTCGGAACTGCTTCAAATCAACTAGATATCTTTGTGCTGTAAATCTCCCAACAGCCAAACGCAAAAGCAGCAAACATCTCGCTGTATGTCCCACATCCAAAGTGCCAAGAGAGAGCTTGCTCTCCCTGTCTTTGAGTACTGTTTTCACTGTCCCGGTTACCTCTTTGCTAACATTCTCTTCAGAGCTGCAGTGAAAACAGGAACCACGTGGAGAAGGCACCCACACTGAAAGTGCCTGGAGGGAACATTGGGGCTTCTTCTCAGTGTCTCTGACATAGGGTTTCACTGTCCCGGGAAAGTCTCTGCTAACACCCTGCAGAGCGCAGTGCCCAATATACAGAAACGTCTTGCGGTATCTCCTACAGGGAAAGTGCCAGGAGGGAATTGTCGAGCTTGTTCTCAGTGTCTCTGAGAATTGCTCTGATTATCCGTGTGACCTATTTACCAACACACTTCTTGACATATCTCCCACATTGATCGCAGTGTCTCCAGGAACGGCATTCAAGGAGCCAGGAACTTTTCTCCCTACACTGTCCTTTGAGTTGGCCTCAAAACCAATATACATCCTGCTATATCTCCCACATGGAAAGTGCCAGGAGGGAAAAGTGGGGATTATGTTTCGACTTTCTCGGAACTGCTTCAAATCAACTAGATATCTTTGTGCTGTAAATCTCCCAACATCCAAATGTAAAAGCAGCAAACATCTCGCTGTATGTCCCACATCCAAAGTGCCAAGAGAGAGCTTGCTCTCCCTGTCTTTGAGTACTGTTTTCACTGTCCCGGTTACCTCTTTGCTAACATTCTCTTCAGAGCTGCAGTGAAACCAGGAACCACGTGGAGAAGGCACCCACACTGAAAGTGCCTGGAGGGAACATTGGGGCTTCTTCTCAGTGTCTCTGACATAGGGTTTCACTGTCCCGGGAAAGTCTCTGCTAACACCCTGCAGAGCGCAGTGCTCAATATCCAGAGACTTTCTCAGAACTGCTTCAAATCAACAAGATATCTTTGTGCTGTAAATCTCCCAACAGCCAAACACAAAAGCAGCAAACATCTCGCTGTATGTCCCACATCCAAAGTGCTAAGAGAGTAATGTAGAGCTTGCTCTCCCTTCTTTGAGCACTGTTTTCACTGTCCCGATGACCTCTTTGCTAACATTCTCTTCAGAGCTGCAGTGAAAACAGGAACCACGTGGAGAAGGCACCCACACTGAAAGTGCCTGGAGGGAACATTGGGGCTTCTTCTCAGTGTCTCTGACCATAGGGTTTCACTGTCCCGGGAAAGTCTCTGCTAACACCCTGCAGAGCGCAGTGCCCAATATACAGAAACGTCTTGCGGTATCTCCTACAGGGAAAGTGCCAGGAAGGAATTGTCGAGCTTGTTCTCAGTGTCTCTGAGAATTGCTCTGATTATCCGTGTGACCTCTTTGCTAAGACTCTCCAGAGAGCCGTCCTCAAAACCAACACACATCTTGACATATCTCCCACATTGATCGCAGTGTCTCCAGGAACGGCATTGAAGGAGCCAGGAACTTTTCTCCCTACACTGTCCTTTGAGTTGGCCTCAAAACCAATATACATCCTGCTATATCTCCCACATGGAAAGTGCCAGGAGGGAAAAGTGGGGATTATGTTTCGACTTTCTCGGAACTGCTTCAAATCAACTAGATATCTTTGTGCTGTAAATCTCCCAACAGCCAAACGCAAATGCAGCAAACATCTCGCTGTATGTCCCACATCCAAAGTGCCAAGAGAGAGCTTGCTCTCCCTGTCTTTGAGTACTGTTTTCACTGTCCCGGTTACCTCTTTGCTAACATTCTCTTCTGAGCTGCAGTGAAACCAGGAACCACGTGGAGAAGGCACCCACACTGAAAGTGCCTGGAGGGAACATTGGGGCTTCTTCTCAGTGTCTCTGACATAGGGTTTCACTGTCCCGAGAAAGTCTCTGCTAACACCCTGCAGAGCGCAGTGCTCAATATACAGAGACTTTCTCGGAACTGCTTCAAATCAACAAGATATCTTTGTGCTGTAAATCTCCCAACAGCCAAACGCAAAAGCAGCAAACATCTCACTGTATGTCCCACATCCAAAGTGCTAAGAGAGTAATGTAGAGCTTGCTCTCCCTTCTTTGAGCACTGTTTTCACTGTCCCGATGACCTCTTTGGTAACATTCTCTTCAGAGCTGCAGTGAAACCAGGAACCACGTGGAGAAGGCACCCACAGTGAAAGTGCCTGGAAGGAACATTGGGGCTTCTTCTCAGTGTCTCTGACCATAGGGTTTCACTGTCGCAGGAAAATCTCTGCTAACACCCTGCAGAGCGCTGTGCCCAATATACAGAAACGTCTTGCGGTATCTTCTACAGGGAAACTTTTCTCCCTACAATGTCCATTAAGTTGTCCTCAAAACCAATATACATCCTGCTATATCTCCCACATGGAAAGTGCCAGGAGGGAAAAGTGGGGATTATGTTTAGACTTTCTCGGAACTGCTTCAAATCAACTAGATATCTTTGTGCTGTAAATCTCCCAACAGCCAAACGCAAAAGCAGCAAACATCTCGCTGTATGTCCCACATCCAAAGTGCCAAGAGAGAGCTTGCTCTCCCTGTCTTTGAGTACTGTTTTCACTGTCCCGGTTACCTCTTTGCTAACATTCTCTTCAGAGCTGCAGTGAAACCAGGAACCACGTGGAGAAGGCACCCACACTGAAAGTGCCTGGAGGGAACATTGGGGCTTCTTCTCAGTGTCTCTGACCATAGGGTTTCACTGTCCCGGGAAAGTCTCTGCTAACACCCTGCAGAGCGCAGTGCCCAATATACAGAAACGTCTTGCGGTATCTCCTACAGGGAAAGTGCCAGGAGGGAATTGTCGAGCTTGCTCTCAGTGTCTCTGAGAATTGCTCTGATTATCCGTGTGACCTCTTTACTAAGACTCTCCAGAGAGACGTCCTCAAAACCAACACACATCTTGACATATCTCCCACATTGATCGCAGTGTCTCCAGGAACGGCATTCAAGGAGCCAGGAACTTTTCTTCCTACACTGTCCATTGAGTTGGCCTCAAAACCAATATACATCCTGCTATATCTCCCACATGGAAAGTGCCAGGAGGGAAAAGTGGGGATTATGTTTCGACTTTCTCGGAACTGCTTCAAATCAACTAGATATCTTTGTGCTGTAAATCTCCCAACAGCCAAACGCAAATGCAGCAAACATCTCGCTGTATGTTCCACATCCAAAGTGCCAAGAGAGAGCTTGCTCTCCCTGTCTTTGAGTACTGTTTTCACTGTCCCGGTTACCTCTTTGCTAACATTCTCTTCAGAGCTGCAGTGAAAACAGGAACCACGTGGAGAAGGCACCCACACTGAAAGTGCCTGGAGGGAACATTGGGGCTTCTTCTCAGTGTCTCTGACATAGGGTTTCACTGTCCCGGGAAAGTCTCTGCTAACACCCTGCAGAGCGCAGTGCTCAATATACAGAGACTTTCTCGGAACTGCTTCAAATCAACTAGATATCTTTGTGCTGTAAATCTCCCAACAGCCAAACGCAAAAGCAGCAAACATCTCGCTGTATGTCCCACATCCAAAGTGCTAAGAGAGTAATGTAGAGCTTGCTCTCCCTTCTTTGAGCACTGTTTTACTGTCCCGATGACCCCTTTGCTAACATTCTCTTCAGAGCTGCAGTGAAACCAGGAACCACGTGGAGAAGGCACCCACACTGAAAGTGCCTGGAGGGAACACTGGGGCTTCTTCTCAGTGTCTCTGACCATAGGGTTTCACTGTCCCGGGAAAGTCTCTGCTAACACCCTGCAGAGCGCAGTGCCCAATATACAGAAACGTCTTGCGGTATCTCCTACAGGGAAAGTGCCAGGAGGGAATTTTCGAGCTTGTTCTCAGTGTCTCTGAGAATTGCTCTGATTATCCGTGTGACCTCTTTGCTAAGACTCTCCAGAGAGACGTCCTCAAAACCAACACACATCTCTACATATCTCCCACGTTGATCGCAGTGTCTCCAGGAACGGCATTCAAGGAGCCAGGAACTTTTCTCCCTACACTGTCCATTGAGTTGGCCTCAAAACCAATATACATCCTGCTATATCTCCCACATGGAAAGTGCCAGGAGGGAAAAGTGGGGATTATGTTTAGACTTTCTCGGAACTGCTTCAAATCAACTAGATATCTTTGTGCTGTAAATCTCCCAACAGCCAAACGCAAATGCAGCAAACATCTCGCTGTATGTCCCACATCCAAAGTGCCAAGAGAGAGCTTGCTCTCCCTGTCTTTGAGTACTGTTTTCACTGTCCCGATGACCTCTTTGCTAACATTCTCTTCAGAGCTGCAGTGAAAACAGGAACCACGTGGAGAAGGCACCCACACTGAAAGTGCCTGGAGGGAACATTGGGGCTTCTTCTCAGTGTCTCTGACATAGGGTTTCACTGTCCCGGGAAAGTCTCTGCTAACACCCTGCAGAGCGCAGTGCCCAATATACAGAAACGTCTTGCGTTATCTCCTACAGGGAAAGTGCCAGGAGGGAATTGTCGAGCTTGCTCTCAGTGTCTCTGAGAATTGCTCTGATTATCCGTGTGACCTCTTTACTAAGACTCTCCAGAGAGACGTCCTGAAAACCAACACACATCTTGACATATCTCCCACATTGATCGCAGTGTCTCCAGGAACGGCATTGAAGGAGCCAGGAACTTTTCTCCCTACACTGTCCATTGAGTTGGCCTCAAAACCAATATACATCCTGCTATATCTCCCACATGGAAAGTGCCAGGAGGGAAAAGTGGGGATTATGTTTAGACTTTCTCGGAACTGCTTCAAATCAACTAGATATCTTTGTGCTGTAAATCTCCCAACAGCCAAACGCAAAAGCAGCAAACATCTCGCTGTATGTTCCACATCCAAAGTGCCAAGAGAGAGCTTGCTCTCCCTGTCTTTGAGTACTGTTTTCACTGTCCCGGTTACCTCTTTGCTAACATTCTCTTCAGAGCTGCAGTGAAAACAGGAACCACGTGGAGAAGGCACCCACACTGAAAGTGCCTGGAGGGAACATTGGGGCTTCTTCTCAGTGTCTCTGACATAGGGTTTCACTGTCCCGAGAAAGTCTCTGCTAACACCCTGCAGAGCGCAGTGTTCAATATACAGAGACTTTCTCGGAACTGCTTCAAATCAACTAGATATCTTTGTGCTGTAAATCTCCCAACAGCCAAACGCAAAAGCAGCAAACATCTCGCTGTATGTCCCACATCCAAAGTGCTAAGAGAGTAATGTAGAGCTTGCTCTCCCTTCTTTGAGCACTGTTTTCACTGTCCCGATGACCCCTTTGCTAACATTCTCTTCAGAGCTGCAGTGAAACCAGGAACCACGTGGAGAAGGCACCCACACTGAAAGTGCCTGGAAGGAACATTGGGGCTTCTTCTCAGTGTCTCTGACCATAGGGTTTCACTGTCCCGGGAAAGTCTCTGCTAACACCCTGCAGAGCGCAGTGCCCAATATACAGAAACGTCTTGCGGTATCTCCTACAGGGAAAGTGCCAGGAAGGAATTGTCGAGCTTGTTCTCAATGTCTCTGAGAATTGCTCTGATTATCCGTGTGACCTCTTTGCTAAGACTCTCCAGAGAGACGTCCTCAAAACCAACACACATCTTGACATATCTCCCACATTGATCGCAGTGTCTCCAGGAACGGCATTCAAGGAGCCAGGAACTTTTCTCCCTACACTGTCCTTTGAGTTGGCCTCAAAACCAATATACATCCTGCTATATCTCCCACATGGAAAGTGCCAGGAGGGAAAAGTGGGGATTATGTTTAGACTTTCTCGGAACTGCTTCAAATCAACTAGATATCTTTGTGCTGTAAATCTCCCAACAGCCAAACGCAAAAGCAGCAAACATCTCGCTGTATGTCCCACATCCAAAGTGCCAAGAGAGAGCTTGCTCTCCCTGTCTTTGAGTACTGTTTTCACTGTCCCAGTTACCTCTTTGCTAACATTCTCTTCAGAGCTGCAGTGAAACCAGGAACCACGTGGAGAAGGCACCCACACTGAAAGTGCCTGGAGGGAACACTGGGGCTTCTTCTCAGTGTCTCTGACATAGGGTTTCACTGTCCCGGGAAAGTCTCTGCTAACACCCTGCAGAGCGCAGTGCCCAATATACAGAAACGTCTTGCGGTATCTCCTACAGGGAAAGTGCCAGGAGGGAATTGTCGAGCTTGTTCTCAGTGTCTCTGAGAATTGCTCTGATTATCCGTGTGACCTCCTTACCAACACACTTCTTGACATATCTCCCACATTGATCGCAGTGTCTCCAGGAACGGCATTCAAGGAGCCAGGAACTTTTCTCCCTACACTGTCCATTGAGTTGGCCTCAAAACCAATATACATCCTGCTATATCTCCCACATGGAAAGTGCCAGGAGGGAAAAGTGGGGATTATGTTTAGACTTTCTCGGAACTGCTTCAAATCAACTAGATATCTTTGTGCTGTAAATCTCCCAACAGCCAAACGCAAATGCAGCAAACATCTCGCTGTATGTCCCACATCCAAAGTGCCAAGAGAGAGCTTGCTCTCCCTGTCTTTGAGTACTGTTTTCACTGTCCCAGTTACCTCTTTGCTAACATTCTCTTCAGAGCTGCAGTGAAACCAGGAACCACGTGGAGAAGGCACCCACACTGAAAGTGCCTGGAGGGAACACTGGGGCTTCTTCTCAGTGTCTCTGACATAGGGTTTCACTGTCCCGGGAAAGTCTCTGCTAACACCCTGCAGAGCGCAGTGCCCAATATACAGAAACGTCCTGCGGTATCTCCTACAGGGAAAGTGCCAGGAGGGAATTGTCGAGCTTGTTCTCAGTGTCTCTGAGAATTGCTCTGATTATCCGTGTGACCTCCTTACCAACACACTTCTTGACATATCTCCCACATTGATCGCAGTGTCTCCAGGAACGGCATTCAAGGAGCCAGGAACTTTTCTCCCTACACTGTCCATTGAGTTGTCCTCAAAACCAATATACATCCTGCTATATCTCCCACATGGAAAGTGCCAGGAGGGAAAAGTGGGGATTATGTTTCGACTTTCTCGGAACTGCTTCAAATCAACTAGATATCTTTGTGCTGTAAATCTCCCAACAGCCAAATGTAAAAGCAGCAAACATCTCGCTGTATGTCCCACATCCAAAGTGCCAAGAGAGAGCTTGCTCTCCCTGTCTTTGAGTACTGTTTTCACTGTCCCGGTTACCTCTTTGCTAACATTCTCTTCAGAGCTGCAGTGAAACCAGGAACCACGTGGAGAAGGCACCCACACTGAAAGTGCCTGGAGGGAACACTGGGGCTTCTCAGTGTCTCTGACATAGGGTTTCACTGTCCCGGGAAAGTCTCTGCTAACACCCTGCAGAGCGCAGTGCTCAATATACAGAGACTTTCTCGGAACTGCTTCAAATCAACTAGATATCTTTGTGCTGTAAATCTCCCAACAGCCAAACGCAAATGCAGCAAACATCTCGCTGTATGTCCCACATCCAAAGTGCTAAGAGAGTAATGTAGAGCTTGCTCTCCCTGTCTTTGAGTACTGTTTTTACTGTCCCGATGCGCTCTTTGCTAACATTCTCTTCAGAGCTGCAGTGAAACCAGGAACCACGTGGAGAAGGCACCCACACTGAAAGTGCCTGGAGGGAACATTGGCGCTTCTTCTCAGTGTCTCTGACATAGGGTTTCACTGTCCCGGGAAAGTCTCTGCTAACACCCTGCAGAGCGCAGTGCCCAATATACAGAAACGTCTTGCGGTATCTCCTACAGGGAAAGTGCCAGGAGGGAATTGTCGAGCTTGTTCTCAGTGTCTCTGAGAATTGCTCTGATTATCCGTGTGACCTCCTTACCAACAGACTTCTTGACATATCTCCCACATTGATCGCAGTGTCTCCAGGAACGGCATTCAAGGAGCCAGGAACTTTTCTCCCTACACTGTCCATTGAGTTGGCCTCAAAACCAATATACATCCTGCTATATCTCCCACATGGAAAGTGCCAGGAGGGAAAAGTGGGGATTATGTTTAGACTTTCTCGGAACTGCTTCAAATCAACTAGATATCTTTGTGCTGTAAATCTCCCAACAGCCAAACGCAAAAGCAGCAAACATCTCGCTGTATGTCCCACATCCAAAGTGCTAAGAGAGTAATGTAGAGCTTGCTCTCCCTTCTTTGAGCACTGTTTTCACTGTCCCGATGAGCCCTTTGCTAACATTCTCTTCAGAGCTGCAGTGAAACCAGGAACCACGTGGAGAAGGCACCCACACAGAAAGTGCCTGGAGGGAACACTGGGGCTTCTTCTCAGTGTCTCTGACCATAGGGTTTCACTGTCCCGGGAAAGTCTCTGCTAACACCCTGCAGAGCGCAGTGCCCAATATACAGAAACGTCTTGCGGTATCTCCTACAGGGAAAGTGCCAGGAAGGAATTGTCGAGCTTGTTCTCAGTGTCTCTGAGAATTGCTCTGATTATCCGTGTGACCTCTTTGCTAAGACTCTCCAGAGAGACGTCCTCAAAACCAACACACATCTTGACATATCTCCCACATTGATCGCAGTGTCTCCAGGAACGGCATTCAAGGAGCCAGGAACTTTTCTCCCTACACTGTCCATTGAGTTGGCCTCAAAACCAATATACATCCTGCTATATCTCCCACATGGAAAGTGCCAGGAGGGAAAAGTGGGGATTATGTTTAGACTTTCTCGGAACTGCTTCAAATCAACTAGATATCTTTGTGCTGTAAATCTCCCAACAGCCAAACGCAAATGCAGCAAACATCTCGCTGTATGTCCCACATCCAAAGTGCCAAGAGAGAGCTTGCTCTCCCTGTCTTTGAGTACTGTTTTCACTGTCCCGGTTACCTCTTTGCTAACATTCTCTTCAGAGCTGCAGTGAAACCAGGAACCACGTGGAGAAGGCACCCACACTGAAAGTGCCTGGAGGGAACACTGGGGCTTCTTCTCAGTGTCTCTGACATAGGGTTTCACTGTCCCAGGAAAGTCTCTGCTAACACCCTGCAGAGCGCAGTGCTCAATATACAGAGACTTTCTCGGAACTGCTTCAAATCAACTAGATATCTTTGTGCTGTAAATCTCCCAACAGCCAAACGCAAATGCAGCAAACATCTCGCTGTATGTCCCACATCCAAAGTGCTAAGAGAGTAATGTAGAGCTTGCTCTCCCTGCCTTTGAGTACTGTTTTTACTGTCCCGATGAGCTCTTTGCTAACATTCTCTTCAGAGCTGCAGTGAAACCAGGAACCACGTGGAGAAGGCACCCACACTGAAAGTGCCTGGAGGGAACATTGGCGCTTCTTCTCAGTGTCTCTGACATAGGGTTTCACTGTCCCGGGAAAGTCTCTGCTAACACCCTGCAGAGCGCAGTGCCCAATATACAGAAACGTCTTGCGGTATCTCCTACAGGGAAAGTGCCAGGAGGGAATTGTCGAGCTTGTTCTCAGTGTCTCTGAGAATTGCTCTGATTATCCGTGTGACCTCCTTACCAACACACTTCTTGACATATCTCCCACATTGATCGCAGTGTCTCCAGGAACGGCATTCAAGGAGCCAGGAACTTTTCTCCCTACACTGTCCATTGAGTTGGCCTCAAAACCAATATACATCCTGCTATATCTCCCACATGGAAAGTGCCAGGAGGGAAAAGTGGGGATTATGTTTCGACTTTCTGGGAACTGCTTCAAATCAACTAGATATCTTTGTGCTGTAAATCTCCCAACAGCCAAACGCAAATGCAGCAAACATCTCGCTGTATGTTCCACATCCAAAGTGCCAAGAGAGAGCTTGCTCTCCCTGTCTTTGAGTACTGTTTTCACTGTCCCGGTTACCTCTTTGCTAACATTCTCTTCAGAGCTGCAGTGAAACCAGGAACCACGTGGAGAAGGCACCCACACTGAAAGTGCCTGGAGGGAACACTGGGGCTTCTTCTCAGTGTCTCTGACATAGGGTTTCACTGTCCCGGGAAAGTCTCTGCTAACACCCTGCAGAGCGCAGTGCTCAATATACAGAGACTTTCTCGGAACTGCTTCAAATCAACTAGATATCTTTGTGCTGTAAATCTCCCAACAGCCAAACGCAAATGCAGCAAACATCTCGCTGTATGTTCCACATCCAAAGTGCCAAGAGAGAGCTTGCTCTCCCTGTCTTTGAGTACTGTTTTCACTGTCCCGGTTACCTCTTTGCTAACATTCTCTTCAGAGCTGCAGTGAAACCAGGAACCACGTGGAGAAGGCACCCACACTGAAAGTGCCTGGAGGGAACACTGGGGCTTCTTCTCAGTGTCTCTGACATAGGGTTTCACTGTCCCGGGAAAGTCTCTGCTAACACCCTGCAGAGCGCAGTGCCCAATATACAGAAACGTCTTGCGGTATCTCCTACAGGGAAAGTGCCAGGAGGGAATTGTCGAGCTTGTTCTCAGTGTCTCTGAGAATTGCTCTGATTATCCGTGTGACCTCCTTACCAACACACATCTTGACATATCTCCCACATTGATCGCAGTGTCTCCAGGAACGGCATTCAAGGAGCCAGGAACTTTTCTCCCTACACTGTCCTTTGAGTTGGCCTCAAAACCAATATACATCCTGCTATATCTCCCACATGGAAAGTGCCAGGAGGGAAAAGTGGGGATTATGTTTCGACTTTCTCGGAACTGCTTCAAATCAACTAGATATCTTTGTGCTGTAAATCTCCCAACAGCCAAATGTAAAAGCAGCAAACATCTCGCTGTATGTCCCACATCCAAAGTGCCAAGAGAGAGCTTGCTCTCCCTGTCTTTGAGTACTCTTTTCACTGTCCCGGTTACCTCTTTGCTAACATTCTCTTCAGAGCTGCAGTGAAACCAGGAACCACGTGGAGAAGGCACCCACACTGAAAGTGCCTGGAGGGAACACTGGGGCTTCTTCTCAGTGTCTCTGACATAGGGTTTCACTGTCCCGGGAAAGTCTCTGCTAACACCCTGCAGAGCGCAGTGCTCAATATACAGAGACTTTCTCGGAACTGCTTCAAATCAACTAGATATCTTTGTGCTGTAAATCTCCCAACAGCCAAACGCAAATGCAGCAAACATCTCGCTGTATGTCCCACATCCAAAGTGCTAAGAGAGTAATGTAGAGCTTGCTCTCCCTGTCTTTGAGTACTGTTTTTACTGTCCCGATGAGCTCTTTGCTAACATTCTCTTCAGAGCTGCAGTGAAACCAGGAACCACGTGGAGAAGGCACCCACACTGAAAGTGCCTGGAGGGAACATTGGCGCTTCTTCTCAGTGTCTCTGACATAGGGTTTCACTGTCCCGGGAAAGTCTCTGCTAACACCCTGCAGAGCGCAATGCCCAATATACAGAAACGTCTTGCGGTATCTCCTACAGGGAAAGTGCCAGGAGGGAATTGTCGAGCTTGTTCTCAGTGTCTCTGAGAATTGCTCTGATTATCCGTGTGACCTCCTTACCAACACACTTCTTGACATATCTCCCACATTGATCGCAGTGTCTCCAGGAACGGCATTGAAGGAGCCAGGAACTTTTCTCCCTACACTGTCCATTGAGTTGGCCTCAAAACCAATATACATCCTGCTATATCTCCCACATGGAAAGTGCCAGGAGGGAAAAGTGGGGATTATGTTTAGACTTTCTCGGAACTGCTTCAAATCAACTAGATATCTTTGTGCTGTAAATCTCCCAACAGCCAAACGCAAAAGCAGCAAACATCTCGCTGTATGTCCCACATCCAAAGTGCTAAGAGAGTAATGTAGAGCTTGCTCTCCCTTCTTTGAGCACTGTTTTCACTGTCCCGATGACCCCTTTGCTAACATTCTCTTCAGAGCTGCAGTGAAACCAGGAACCACGTGGAGAAGGCACCCACACAGAAAGTGCCTGGAGGGAACACTGGGGCTTCTTCTCAGTGTCTCTGACCATAGGGTTTCACTGTCCCGGGAAAGTCTCTGCTAACACCCTGCAGAGCGCAGTGCCCAATATACAGAAACGTCTTGCGGTATCTCCTACAGGGAAAGTGCCAGGAAGGAATTGTCGAGCTTGTTCTCAGTGTCTCTGAGAATTGCTCTGATTATCCGTGTGACCTCTTTGCTAAGACTCTCCAGAGAGACGTCCTCAAAACCAACACACATCTTGACATATCTCCCACATTGATCGCAGTGTCTCCAGGAACGGCATTGAAGGAGCCAGGAACTTTTCTCCCTACACTGTCCATTGAGTTGGCCTCAAAACCAATATACATCCTGCTATATCTCCCACATGGAAAGTGCCAGGAGGGAAAAGTGGGGATTATGTTTAGACTTTCTCGGAACTGCTTCAAATCAACTAGATATCTTTGTGCTGTAAATCTCCCAACAGCCAAACGCAAATGCAGCAAACATCTCGCTGTATGTTCCACATCCAAAGTGCCAAGAGAGAGCTTGCTCTCCCTGTCTTTGAGTACTGTTTTCACTGTCCCGGTTACCTCTTTGCTAACATTCTCTTCAGAGCTGCAGTGAAACCAGGAACCACGTGGAGAAGGCACCCACACTGAAAGTGCCTGGAGGGAACACTGGGGCTTCTTCTCAGTGTCTCTGACATAGGGTTTCACTGTCCCGGGAAAGTCTCTGCTAACACCCTGCAGAGTGCAGTGCTCAATATACAGAGACTTTCTCGGAACTGCTTCAAATCAACTAGATATCTTTGTGCTGTAAATCTCCCAACAGCCAAACGCAAATGCAGCAAACATCTCGCTGTATGTCCCACATCCAAAGTGCTAAGAGAGTAATGTAGAGCTTGCTCTCCCTGTCTTTGAGTACTGTTTTTACTGTCCCGATGAGCTCTTTGCTAACATTCTCTTCAGAGCTGCAGTGAAACCAGGAACCACGTGGAGAAGGCACCCACACTGAAAGTGCCTGGAGGGAACATTGGCGCTTCTTCTCAGTGTCTCTGACATAGGGTTTCACTGTCCCGGGAAAGTCTCTGCTAACACCCTGCAGAGCGCAGTGCCCAATATACAGAAACGTCTTGCGGTATCTCCTACAGGGAAAGTGCCAGGAAGGAATTGTCGAGCTTGTTCTCAGTGTCTCTGAGAATTGCTCTGATTATCCGTGTGACCTCCTTACCAACACACTTCTTGACATATCTCCCACATTGATCGCAGTGTCTCCAGGAACGGCATTCAAGGAGCCAGGAACTTTTCTCCCTACACTGTCCATTGAGTTGGCCTCAAAACCAATATACATCCTGCTATATCTCCCACATGGAAAGTGCCAGGAGGGAAAAGTGGGGATTATGTTTAGACTTTCTCGGAACTGCTTCAAATCAACTAGATATCTTTGTGCTGTAAATCTCCCAACAGCCAAACGCAAAAGCAGCAAACATCTCGCTGTATGTCCCACATCCAAAGTGCTAAGAGAGTAATGTAGAGCTTGCTCTCCCTTCTTTGAGCACTGTTTTCACTGTCCCGATGACCCCTTTGCTAACATTCTCTTCAGAGCTGCAGTGAAACCAGGAACCACGTGGAGAAGGCACCCACACAGAAAGTGCCTGGAGGGAACACTGGGGCTTCTTCTCAGTGTCTCTGACATAGGGTTTCACTGTCCCGGGAAAGTCTCTGCTAACACCCTGCAGAGCGCAGTGCCCAATATACAGAAACGTCTTGCGGTATCTCCTACAGGGAAAGTGCCAGGAGGGAATTGTCGAGCTTGTTCTCAGTGTCTCTGAGAATTGCTCTGATTATCCGTGTGACCTCCTTACCAACACACATCTTGACATATCTCCCACATTGATCGCAGTGTCTCCAGGAACGGCATTCAAGGAGCCAGGAACTTTTCTCCCTACACTGTCCTTTGAGTTGGCCTCAAAACCAATATACATCCTGCTATATCTCCCACATGGAAAGTGCCAGGAGGGAAAAGTGGGGATTATGTTTCGACTTTCTCGGAACTGCTTCAAATCAACTAGATATCTTTGTGCTGTAAATCTCCCAACATCCAAATGTAAAAGCAGCAAACATCTCGCTGTATGTCCCACATCCAAAGTGCCAAGAGAGAGCTTGCTCTCCCTGTCTTTGAGTACTCTTTTCACTGTCCCGGTTACCTCTTTGCTAACATTCTCTTCAGAGCTGCAGTGAAACCAGGAACCACGTGGAGAAGGCACCCACACTGAAAGTGCCTGGAGGGAACACTGGGGCTTCTTCTCAGTGTCTCTGACATAGGGTTTCACTGTCCCGGGAAAGTCTCTGCTAACACCCTGCAGAGCGCAGTGCTCAATATACAGAGACTTTCTCGGAACTGCTTCAAATCAACTAGATATCTTTGTGCTGTAAATCTCCCAACAGCCAAACGCAAATGCAGCAAACATCTCGCTGTATGTCCCACATCCAAAGTGCTAAGAGAGTAATGTAGAGCTTGCTCTCCCTGTCTTTGAGTACTGTTTTTACTGTCCCGATGAGCTCTTTGCTAACATTCTCTTCAGAGCTGCAGTGAAACCAGGAACCACGTGGAGAAGGCACCCACACTGAAAGTGCCTGGAGGGAACATTGGCGCTTCTTCTCAGTGTCTCTGACATAGGGTTTCACTGTCCCGGGAAAGTCTCTGCTAACACCCTGCAGAGCGCAATGCCCAATATACAGAAACGTCTTGCGGTATCTCCTACAGGGAAAGTGCCAGGAGGGAATTGTCGAGCTTGTTCTCAGTGTCTCTGAGAATTGCTCTGATTATCCGTGTGACCTCCTTACCAACACACTTCTTGACATATCTCCCACATTGATCGCAGTGTCTCCAGGAACGGCATTCAAGGAGCCAGGAACTTTTCTCCCTACACTGTCCATTGAGTTGGCCTCAAAACCAATATACATCCTGCTATATCTCCCACATGGTAAGTGCCAGGAGGGAAAAGTGGGGATTATGTTTAGACTTTCTCGGAACTGCTTCAAATCAACTAGATATCTTTGTGCTGTAAATCTCCCAACAGCCAAACGCAAAAGCAGCAAACATCTCGCTGTATGTCCCACATCCAAAGTGCTAAGAGAGTAATGTAGAGCTTGCTCTCCCTTCTTTGAGCACTGTTTTCACTGTCCCGATGACCCCTTTGCTAACATTCTCTTCAGAGCTGCAGTGAAACCAGGAACCACATGGAGAAGGCACCCACACAGAAAGTGCCTGGAGGGAACACTGGGGCTTCTTCTCAGTGTCTCTGACCATAGGGTTTCACTGTCCCGGGAAAGTCTCTGCTAACACCCTGCAGAGCGCAGTGCCCAATATACAGAAACGTCTTGCGGTATCTCCTACAGGGAAAGTGCCAGGAAGGAATTGTCGAGCTTGTTCTCAGTGTCTCTGAGAATTGCTCTGATTATCCGTGTGACCTCTTTGCTAAGACTCTCCAGAGAGACGTCCTCAAAACCAACACACATCTTGACATATCTCCCACATTGATCGCAGTGTCTCCAGGAACGGCATTGAAGGAGCCAGGAACTTTTCTCCCTACACTGTCCATTGAGTTGGCCTCAAAACCAATATACATCCTGCTATATCTCCCACATGGAAAGTGCCAGGAGGGAAAAGTGGGGATTATGTTTAGACTTTCTCGGAACTGCTTCAAATCAACTAGATATCTTTGTGCTGTAAATCTCCCAACAGCCAAACGCAAATGCAGCAAACATCTCGCTGTATGTTCCACATCCAAAGTGCCAAGAGAGAGCTTGCTCTCCCTGTCTTTGAGTACTGTTTTCACTGTCCCGGTTACCTCTTTGCTAACATTCTCTTCAGAGCTGCAGTGAAACCAGGAACCACGTGGAGAAGGCACCCACACTGAAAGTGCCTGGAGGGAACACTGGGGCTTCTTCTCAGTGTCTCTGACATAGGGTTTCACTGTCCCGGGAAAGTCTCTGCTAACACCCTGCAGAGCGCAGTGCTCAATATACAGAGACTTTCTCGGAACTGCTTCAAATCAACTAGATATCTTTGTGCTGTAAATCTCCCAACAGCCAAACGCAAATGCAGCAAACATCTCGCTGTATGTCCCACATCCAAAGTGCTAAGAGAGTAATGTAGAGCTTGCTCTCCCTGTCTTTGAGTACTGTTTTTACTGTCCCGATGAGCTCTTTGCTAACATTCTCTTCAGAGCTGCAGTGAAACCAGGAACCACGTGGAGAAGGCACCCACACTGAAAGTGCCTGGAGGGAACATTGGCGCTTCTTCTCAGTGTCTCTGACATAGGGTTTCACTGTCCCGGGAAAGTCTCTGCTAACACCCTGCAGAGCGCAGTGCCCAATATACAGAAACGTCTTGCGGTATCTCCTACAGGGAAAGTGCCAGGAAGGAATTGTCGAGCTTGTTCTCAGTGTCTCTGAGAATTGCTCTGATTATCCGTGTGACCTCCTTACCAACACACTTCTTGACATATCTCCCACATTGATCGCAGTGTCTCCAGGAACGGCATTCAAGGAGCCAGGAACTTTTCTCCCTACACTGTCCATTGAGTTGGCCTCAAAACCAATATACATCCTGCTATATCTCCCACATGGAAAGTGCCAGGAGGGAAAAGTGGGGATTATGTTTAGACTTTCTCGGAACTGCTTCAAATCAACTAGATATCTTTGTGCTGTAAATCTCCCAACAGCCAAACGCAAAAGCAGCAAACATCTCGCTGTATGTCCCACATCCAAAGTGCTAAGAGAGTAATGTAGAGCTTGCTCTCCCTTCTTTGAGCACTGTTTTCACTGTCCCGATGACCCCTTTGCTAACATTCTCTTCAGAGCTGCAGTGAAACCAGGAACCACGTGGAGAAGGCACCCACACAGAAAGTGCCTGGAGGGAACACTGGGGCTTCTTCTCAGTGTCTCTGACCATAGGGTTTCACTGTCCCGGGAAAGTCTCTGCTAACACCCTGCAGAGCGCAGTGCCCAATATACAGAAACGTCTTGCGGTATCTCCTACAGGGAAAGTGCCAGGAAGGAATTGTCGAGCTTGTTCTCAGTGTCTCTGAGAATTGCTCTGATTATCCGTGTGACCTCTTTGCTAAGACTCTCCAGAGAGACGTCCTCAAAACCAACACACATCTTGACATATCTCCCACATTGATCGCAGTGTCTCCAGGAACGGCATTCAAGGAGCCAGGAACTTTTCTCCCTACACTGTCCATTGAGTTGGCCTCAAAACCAATATACATCCTGCTATATCTCCCACATGGAAAGTGCCAGGAGGGAAAAGTGGGGATTATGTTTAGACTTTCTCGGAACTGCTTCAAATCAACTAGATATCTTTGTGCTGTAAATCTCCCAACAGCCAAACGCAAATGCAGCAAACATCTCGCTGTATGTTCCACATCCAAAGTGCCAAGAGAGAGCTTGCTCTCCCTGTCTTTGAGTACTGTTTTCACTGTCCCGGTTACCTCTTTGCTAAAATTCTCTTCAGAGCTGCAGTGAAACCAGGAACCACGTGGAGAAGGCACCCACACTGAAAGTGCCTGGAGGGAACACTGGGGCTTCTTCTCAGTGTCTCTGACATAGGGTTTCACTGTCCCGGGAAAGTCTCTGCTAACACCCTGCAGAGCGCAGTGCTCAATATACAGAGACTTTCTCGGAACTGCTTCAAATCAACTAGATATCTTTGTGCTGTAAATCTCCCAACAGCCAAACGCAAATGCAGCAAACATCTCGCTGTATGTCCCACATCCAAAGTGCTAAGAGAGTAATGTAGAGCTTGCTCTCCCTGTCTTTGAGTACTGTTTTTACTGTCCCGATGAGCTCTTTGCTAACATTCTCTTCAGAGCTGCAGTGAAACCAGGAACCACGTGGAGAAGGCACCCACACTGAAAGTGCCTGGAGGGAACATTGGCGCTTCTTCTCAGTGTCTCTGACATAGGGTTTCACTGTCCCGGGAAAGTCTCTGCTAACACCCTGCAGAGCGCAGTGCCCAATATACAGAAACGTCTTGCGGTATCTCCTACAGGGAAAGTGCCAGGAGGGAATTGTCGAGCTTGTTCTCAGTGTCTCTGAGAATTGCTCTGATTATCCGTGTGACCTCCTTACCAACACACTTCTTGACATATCTCCCACATTGATCGCAGTGTCTCCAGGAACGGCATTCAAGGAGCCAGGAACTTTTCTCCCTACACTGTCCATTGAGTTGGCCTCAAAACCAATATACATCCTGCTATATCTCCCACATGGAAAGTGCCAGGAGGGAAAAGTGGGGATTATGTTTAGACTTTCTCGGAACTGCTTCAAATCAACTAGATATCTTTGTGCTGTAAATCTCCCAACAGCCAAACGCAAATGCAGCAAACATCTCGCTGTATGTCCCACATCCAAAGTGCTAAGAGAGTAATGTAGAGCTTGCTCTCCCTGTCTTTGAGTACTGTTTTTACTGTCCCGATGAGCTCTTTGCTAACATTCTCTTCAGAGCTGCAGTGAAACCAGGAACCACGTGGAGAAGGCACCCACACTGAAAGTGCCTGGAGGGAACACTGGGGCTTCTTCTCAGTGTCTCTGACATAGGGTTTCACTGTCCCGGGAAAGTCTCTGCTAACACCCTGCAGAGCGCAGTGCTCAATATACAGAGACTTTCTCGGAACTGCTTCAAATCAACTAGATATCTTTGTGCTGTAAATCTCCCAACAGCCAAACGCAAATGCAGCAAACATCTCGCTGTATGTCCCACATCCAAAGTGCTAAGAGAGTAATGTAGAGCTTGCTCTCCCTTCTTTGAGCACTGTTTTCACTGTCCCGATGACCCCTTTGCTAACATTCTCTTCAGAGCTGCAGTGAAAACAGGAACCACGTGGAGAAGGCACCCACACTGAAAGTGCCTGGAAGGAACATTGGGGCTTCTTCTCAGTGTCTCTGACCATAGGGTTTCACTGTCCCGGGAAAGTCTCTGCTAACACCCTGCAGAGCGCAGTGCCCAATATACAGAAACGTCTTGCGGTATCTCCTACAGGGAAAGTGCCAGGAAGGAATTGTCGAGCTTGTTCTCAGTGTCTCTGAGAATTGCTCTGATTATCCATGTGACCTCTTTGCTAAGACTCTCCAGAGAGACGTCCTCAAAACCAACACACATCTTGACATATCTCCCACATTGATCGCAGTGTCTCCAGGAACGGCATTGAAGGAGCCAGGAACTTTTCTCCCTACACTGTCCATTGAGTTGGCCTCAAAACCAATATACATCCTGCTATATCTCCCACATGGAAAGTGCCAGGAGGGAAAAGTGGGGATTATGTTTAGACTTTCTCGGAACTGCTTCAAATCAACTAGATATCTTTGTGCTGTAAATCTCCCAACAGCCAAACGCAAAAGCAGCAAACATCTCGCTGTATGTCCCACATCCAAAGTGCCAAGAGAGAGCTTGCTCTCCCTGTCTTTGAGTACTGTTTTCACTGTCCCGGTTACCTCTTTGCTAACATTCTCTTCAGAGCTGCAGTGAAACCAGGAACCACGTGGAGAAGGCACCCACACTGAAAGTGCCTGGAGGGAACACTGGGGCTTCTTCTCAGTGTCTCTGACATAGGGTTTCACTGTCCCGGGAAAGTCTCTGCTAACACCCTGCAGAGCGCAGTGCTCAATATACAGAGACTTTCTCGGAACTGCTTCAAATCAACTAGATATCTTTGTGCTGTAAATCTCCCAACAGCCAAACGCAAATGCAGCAAACATCTCGCTGTATGTCCCACATCCAAAGTGCTAAGAGAGTAATGTAGAGCTTGCTCTCCCTGTCTTTGAGTACTGTTTTTACTGTCCCGATGAGCTCTTTGCTAACATTCTCTTCAGAGCTGCAGTGAAAACAGGAACCACGTGGAGAAGGCACCCACACTGAAAGTGCCTGGAGGGAACATTGGCGCTTCTTCTCAGTGTCTCTGACATAGGGTTTCACTGTCCCGGGAAAGTCTCTGCTAACACCCTGCAGAGCGCAGTGCCCAATATACAGAAACGTCTTGCGGTATCTCCTACAGGGAAAGTGCCAGGAGGGAATTGTCGAGCTTGTTCTCAGTGTCTCTGAGAATTGCTCTGATTATCCGTGTGACCTCCTTACCAACACACTTCTTGACATATCTCCCACATTGATCGCAGTGTCTCCAGGAACGGCATTCAAGGAGCCAGGAACTTTTCTCCCTACACTGTCCATTGAGTTGGCCTCAAAACCAATATACATCCTGCTATATCTCCCACATGGAAAGTGCCAGGAGGGAAAAGTGGGGATTATGTTTAGACTTTCTCGGAACTGCTTCAAATCAACTAGATATCTTTGTGCTGTAAATCTCCCAACAGCCAAACGCAAAAGCAGCAAACATCTCGCTGTATGTCCCACATCCAAAGTGCCAAGAGAGAGCTTGCTCTCCCTGTCTTTGAGTACTGTTTTCACTGTCCCGGTTACCTCTTTGCTAACATTCTCTTCAGAGCTGCAGTGAAACCAGGAACCACGTGGAGAAGGCACCCACACTGAAAGTGCCTGGAGGGAACACTGGGGCTTCTTCTCAGTGTCTCTGACATAGGGTTTCACTGT
Source organism: Chroicocephalus ridibundus (assembly GCF_963924245.1). Lineage (NCBI taxonomy): Eukaryota > Metazoa > Chordata > Aves > Charadriiformes > Laridae > Chroicocephalus > Chroicocephalus ridibundus. The sequence goes on from NW_026961439.1 coordinate 2,039,531, forward strand.
CCCGGGAAAGTCTCTGCTAACACCCTGCAGAGCGCAGTGCCCAATATACAGAAACGTCCTGCGGTATCTCCTACAGGGAAAGTGCCAGGAGGGAATTGTCGAGCTTGTTCTCAGTGTCTCTGAGAATTGCTCTGATTATCCGTGTGACCTCCTTACCAACACACTTCTTGACATATCTCCCACATTGATCGCAGTGTCTCCAGGAACGGCATTCAAGGAGCCAGGAACTTTTCTCCCTACACTGTCCATTGAGTTGGCCTCAAAACCAATATACATCCTGCTATATCTCCCACATGGAAAGTGCCAGGAGGGAAAAGTGGGGATTATGTTTCGACTTTCTCGGAACTGCTTCAAATCAACTAGATATCTTTGTGCTGTAAATCTCCCAACAGCCAAATGTAAAAGCAGCAAACATCTCGCTGTATGTCCCACATCCAAAGTGCCAAGAGAGAGCTTGCTCTCCCTGTCTTTGAGTACTGTTTTCACTGTCCCGGTTACCTCTTTGCTAACATTCTCTTCAGAGCTGCAGTGAAACCAGGAACCACGTGGAGAAGGCACCCACACTGAAAGTGCCTGGAGGGAACACTGGGGCTTCTTCTCAGTGTCTCTGACATAGGGTTTCACTGTCCCGGGAAAGTCTCTGCTAACACCCTGCAGAGCGCAGTGCTCAATATACAGAGACTTTCTCGGAACTGCTTCAAATCAACTAGATATCTTTGTGCTGTAAATCTCCCAACAGCCAAACGCAAATGCAGCAAACATCTCGCTGTATGTCCCACATCCAAAGTGCTAAGAGAGTAATGTAGAGCTTGCTCTCCCTGTCTTTGAGTACTGTTTTTACTGTCCCGATGAGCTCTTTGCTAACATTCTCTTCAGAGCTGCAGTGAAAACAGGAACCACGTGGAGAAGGCACCCACACTGAAAGTGCCTGGAGGGAACATTGGCGCTTCTTCTCAGTGTCTCTGACATAGGGTTTCACTGTCCCGGGAAAGTCTCTGCTAACACCCTGCAGAGCGCAGTGCCCAATATACAGAAACGTCTTGCGGTATCTCCTACAGGGAAAGTGCCAGGAGGGAATTGTCGAGCTTGTTCTCAGTGTCTCTGAGAATTGCTCTGATTATCCGTGTGACCTCCTTACCAACACACTTCTTGACATATCTCCCACATTGATCGCAGTGTCTCCAGGAACGGCATTCAAGGAGCCAGGAACTTTTCTCCCTACACTGTCCATTGAGTTGGCCTCAAAACCAATATACATCCTGCTATATCTCCCACATGGAAAGTGCCAGGAGGGAAAAGTGGGGATTATGTTTAGACTTTCTCGGAACTGCTTCAAATCAACTAGATATCTTTGTGCTGTAAATCTCCCAACAGCCAAACGCAAAAGCAGCAAACATCTCGCTGTATGTCCCACATCCAAAGTGCTAAGAGAGTAATGTAGAGCTTGCTCTCCCTTCTTTGAGCACTGTTTTCACTGTCCCGATGACCCCTTTGCTAACATTCTCTTCAGAGCTGCAGTGAAAACAGGAACCACGTGGAGAAGGCACCCACACAGAAAGTGCCTGGAGGGAACACTGGGGCTTCTTCTCAGTGTCTCTGACCATAGGGTTTCACTGTCCCGGGAAAGTCTCTGCTAACACCCTGCAGAGCGCAGTGCCCAATATACAGAAACGTCTTGCGGTATCTCCTACAGGGAAAGTGCCAGGAGGGAATTGTCGAGCTTGTTCTCAGTGTCTCTGAGAATTGCTCTGATTATCCGTGTGACCTCTTTGCTAAGACTCTCCAGAGAGACGTCCTCAAAACCAACACACATCTTGACATATCTCCCACATTGATCGCAGTGTCTCCAGGAACGGCATTGAAGGAGCCAGGAACTTTTCTCCCTACACTGTCCATTGAGTTGGCCTCAAAACCAATATACATCCTGCTATATCTCCCACATGGAAAGTGCCAGGAGGGAAAAGTGGGGATTATGTTTAGACTTTCTCGGAACTGCTTCAAATCAACTAGATATCTTTGTGCTGTAAATCTCCCAACAGCCAAACGCAAATGCAGCAAACATCTCGCTGTATGTTCCACATCCAAAGTGCCAAGAGAGAGCTTGCTCTCCCTGTCTTTGAGTACTGTTTTCACTGTCCCGGTTACCTCTTTGCTAACATTCTCTTCAGAGCTGCAGTGAAACCAGGAACCACGTGGAGAAGGCACCCACACTGAAAGTGCCTGGAGGGAACACTGGGGCTTCTTCTCAGTGTCTCTGACATAGGGTTTCACTGTCCCGGGAAAGTCTCTGCTAACACCCTGCAGAGCGCAGTGCTCAATATACAGAGACTTTCTCGGAACTGCTTCAAATCAACTAGATATCTTTGTGCTGTAAATCTCCCAACAGCCAAACGCAAATGCAGCAAACATCTCGCTGTATGTCCCACATCCAAAGTGCTAAGAGAGTAATGTAGAGCTTGCTCTCCCTGCCTTTGAGTACTGTTTTTACTGTCCCGATGAGCTCTTTGCTAACATTCTCTTCAGAGCTGCAGTGAAACCAGGAACCACGTGGAGAAGGCACCCACACTGAAAGTGCCTGGAGGGAACATTGGCGCTTCTTCTCAGTGTCTCTGACATAGGGTTTCACTGTCCCGGGAAAGTCTCTGCTAACACCCTGCAGAGCGCAGTGCCCAATATACAGAAACGTCTTGCGGTATCTCCTACAGGGAAAGTGCCAGGAGGGAATTGTCGAGCTTGTTCTCAGTGTCTCTGAGAATTGCTCTGATTATCCGTGTGACCTCCTTACCAACACACTTCTTGACATATCTCCCACATTGATCGCAGTGTCTCCAGGAACGGCATTCAAGGAGCCAGGAACTTTTCTCCCTACACTGTCCATTGAGTTGGCCTCAAAACCAATATACATCCTGCTATATCTCCCACATGGAAAGTGCCAGGAGGGAAAAGTGGGGATTATGTTTCGACTTTCTCGGAACTGCTTCAAATCAACTAGATATCTTTGTGCTGTAAATCTCCCAACAGCCAAACGCAAATGCAGCAAACATCTCGCTGTATGTTCCACATCCAAAGTGCCAAGAGAGAGCTTGCTCTCCCTGTCTTTGAGTACTGTTTTCACTGTCCCGGTTACCTCTTTGCTAACATTCTCTTCAGAGCTGCAGTGAAACCAGGAACCACGTGGAGAAGGCACCCACACTGAAAGTGCCTGGAGGGAACACTGGGGCTTCTTCTCAGTGTCTCTGACATAGGGTTTCACTGTCCCGGGAAAGTCTCTGCTAACACCCTGCAGAGCGCAGTGCTCAATATACAGAGACTTTCTCAGAACTGCTTCAAATCAACTAGATATCTTTGTGCTGTAAATCTCCCAACAGCCAAACGCAAATGCAGCAAACATCTCGCTGTATGTCCCACATCCAAAGTGCTAAGAGAGTAATGTAGAGCTTGCTCTCCCTGTCTTTGAGTACTGTTTTTACTGTCCCGATGAGCTCTTTGCTAACATTCTCTTCAGAGCTGCAGTGAAAACAGGAACCACGTGGAGAAGGCACCCACACTGAAAGTGCCTGGAGGGAACATTGGCGCTTCTTCTCAGTGTCTCTGACATAGGGTTTCACTGTCCCGGGAAAGTCTCTGCTAACACCCTGCAGAGCGCAGTGCCCAATATACAGAAACGTCTTGCGGTATCTCCTACAGGGAAAGTGCCAGGAGGGAATTGTCGAGCTTGTTCTCAGTGTCTCTGAGAATTGCTCTGATTATCCATGTGACCTCCTTACCAACACACTTCTTGACATATCTCCCACATTGATCGCAGTGTCTCCAGGAACGGCATTGAAGGAGCCAGGAACTTTTCTCCCTACACTGTCCATTGAGTTGGCCTCAAAACCAATATACATCCTGCTATATCTCCCACATGGAAAGTGCCAGGAGGGAAAAGTGGGGATTATGTTTAGACTTTCTCGGAACTGCTTCAAATCAACTAGATATCTTTGTGCTGTAAATCTCCCAACAGCCAAACACAAAAGCAGCAAACATCTCGCTGTATGTCCCACATCCAAAGTGCTAAGAGAGTAATGTAGAGCTTGCTCTCCCTTCTTTGAGCACTGTTTTCACTGTCCCGATGACCCCTTTGCTAACATTCTCTTCAGAGCTGCAGTGAAACCAGGAACCACGTGGAGAAGGCACCCACACAGAAAGTGCCTGGAGGGAACACTGGGGCTTCTTCTCAGTGTCTCTGACCATAGGGTTTCACTGTCCCGGGAAAGTCTCTGCTAACACCCTGCAGAGCGCAGTGCCCAATATACAGAAACGTCTTGCGGTATCTCCTACAGGGAAAGTGCCAGGAAGGAATTGTCGAGCTTGTTCTCAGTGTCTCTGAGAATTGCTCTGATTATCCGTGTGACCTCTTTGCTAAGACTCTCCAGAGAGACGTCCTCAAAACCAACACACATCTTGACATATCTCCCACATTGATCGCAGTGTCTCCAGGAACGGCATTGAAGGAGCCAGGAACTTTTCTCCCTACACTGTCCATTGAGTTGGCCTCAAAACCAATCTACATCCTGCTATATCTCCCACATGGAAAGTGCCAGGAGGGAAAAGTGGGGATTATGTTTCGACTTTCTCGGAACTGCTTCAAATCAACTAGATATCTTTGTGCTGTAAATCTCCCAACAGCCAAACGCAAATGCAGCAAACATCTCGCTGTATGTCCCACATCCAAAGTGCCAAGAGAGAGCTTGCTCTCCCTGTCTTTGAGTACTGTTTTCACTGTCCCGGTTACCTCTTTGCTAACATTCTCTTCAGAGCTGCAGTGAAACCAGGAACCACGTGGAGAAGGCACCCACACTGAAAGTGCCTGGAGGGAACACTGGGGCTTCTTCTCAGTGTCTCTGACATAGGGTTTCACTGTCCCGGGAAAGTCTCTGCTAACACCCTGCAGAGCGCAGTGCTCAATATACAGAGACTTTCTCGGAACTGCTTCAAATCAACTAGATATCTTTGTGCTGTAAATCTCCCAACAGCCAAACGCAAATGCAGCAAACATCTCGCTGTATGTCCCACATCCAAAGTGCTAAGAGAGTAATGTAGAGCTTGCTCTCCCTGCCTTTGAGTACTGTTTTTACTGTCCCGATGAGCTCTTTGCTAACATTCTCTTCAGAGCTGCAGTGAAACCAGGAACCACGTGGAGAAGGCACCCACACTGAAAGTGCCTGGAGGGAACATTGGCGCTTCTTCTCAGTGTCTCTGACATAGGGTTTCACTGTCCCGGGAAAGTCTCTGCTAACACCCTGCAGAGCGCAGTGCCCAATATACAGAAACGTCTTGCGGTATCTCCTACAGGGAAAGTGCCAGGAGGGAATTGTCGAGCTTGTTCTCAGTGTCTCTGAGAATTGCTCTGATTATCCGTGTGACCTCCTTACCAACAGACTTCTTGACATATCTCCCACATTGATCGCAGTGTCTCCAGGAACGGCATTCAAGGAGCCAGGAACTTTTCTCCCTACACTGTCCATTGAGTTGGCCTCAAAACCAATATACATCCTGCTATATCTCCCACATGGAAAGTGCCAGGAGGGAAAAGTGGGGATTATGTTTCGACTTTCTCGGAACTGCTTCAAATCAACTAGATATCTTTGTGCTGTAAATCTCCCAACAGCCAAACGCAAAAGCAGCAAACATCTCGCTGTATGTCCCACATCCAAAGTGCTAAGAGAGTAATGTAGAGCTTGCTCTCCCTTCTTTGAGCACTGTTTTCACTGTCCCGATGACCCCTTTGCTAACATTCTCTTCAGAGCTGCAGTGAAACCAGGAACCACGTGGAGAAGGCACCCACACAGAAAGTGCCTGGAGGGAACACTGGGGCTTCTTCTCAGTGTCTCTGACCATAGGGTTTCACTGTCCCGGGAAAGTCTCTGCTAACACCCTGCAGAGCGCAGTGCCCAATATACAGAAACGTCTTGCGGTATCTCCTACAGGGAAAGTGCCAGGAAGGAATTGTCGAGCTTGTTCTCAGTGTCTCTGAGAATTGCTCTGATTATCCGTGTGACCTCTTTGCTAAGACTCTCCAGAGAGACGTCCTCAAAACCAACACACATCTTGACATATCTCCCACATTGATCGCAGTGTCTCCAGGAACGGCATTGAAGGAGCCAGGAACTTTTCTCCCTACACTGTCCATTGAGTTGGCCTCAAAACCAATATACATCCTGCTATATCTCCCACATGGAAAGTGCCAGGAGGGAAAAGTGGGGATTATGTTTAGACTTTCTCGGAACTGCTTCAAATCAACTAGATATCTTTGTGCTGTAAATCTCCCAACAGCCAAATGTAAAAGCAGCAAACATCTCGCTGTATGTCCCACATCCAAAGTGCCAAGAGAGAGCTTGCTCTCCCTGTCTTTGAGTACTGTTTTCACTGTCCCGGTTACCTCTTTGCTAACATTCTCTTCAGAGCTGCAGTGAAACCAGGAACCACGTGGAGAAGGCACCCACACTGAAAGTGCCTGGAGGGAACACTGGGGCTTCTTCTCAGTGTCTCTGACATAGGGTTTCACTGTCCCGGGAAAGTCTCTGCTAACACCCTGCAGAGCGCAGTGCTCAATATACAGAGACTTTCTCGGAACTGCTTCAAATCAACTAGATATCTTTGTGCTGTAAATCTCCCAACAGCCAAACGCAAATGCAGCAAACATCTCGCTGTATGTCCCACATCCAAAGTGCTAAGAGAGTAATGTAGAGCTTGCTCTCCCTGTCTTTGAGTACTGTTTTTACTGTCCCGATGAGCTCTTTGCTAACATTCTCTTCAGAGCTGCAGTGAAACCAGGAACCACGTGGAGAAGGCACCCACACTGAAAGTGCCTGGAGGGAACATTGGCGCTTCTTCTCAGTGTCTCTGACATAGGGTTTCACTGTCCCGGGAAAGTCTCTGCTAACACCCTGCAGAGCGCAGTGCCCAATATACAGAAACGTCTTGCGGTATCTCCTACAGGGAAAGTGCCAGGAAGGAATTGTCGAGCTTGTTCTCAGTGTCTCTGAGAATTGCTCTGATTATCCGTGTGACCTCTTTGCTAAGACTCTCCAGAGAGACGTCCTCAAAACCAACACACATCTTGACATATCTCCCACATTGATCGCAGTGTCTCCAGGAACGGCATTGAAGGAGCCAGGAACTTTTCTCCCTACACTGTCCATTGAGTTGGCCTCAAAACCAATCTACATCCTGCTATATCTCCCACATGGAAAGTGCCAGGAGGGAAAAGTGGGGATTATGTTTCGACTTTCTCGGAACTGCTTCAAATCAACTAGATATCTTTGTGCTGTAAATCTCCCAACAGCCAAACGCAAATGCAGCAAACATCTCGCTGTATGTCCCACATCCAAAGTGCCAAGAGAGAGCTTGCTCTCCCTGTCTTTGAGTACTGTTTTCACTGTCCCGGTTACCTCTTTGCTAACATTCTCTTCAGAGCTGCAGTGAAACCAGGAACCACGTGGAGAAGGCACCCACACTGAAAGTGCCTGGAGGGAACACTGGGGCTTCTTCTCAGTGTCTCTGACATAGGGTTTCACTGTCCCGGGAAAGTCTCTGCTAACACCCTGCAGAGCGCAGTGCTCAATATACAGAGACTTTCTCGGAACTGCTTCAAATCAACTAGATATCTTTGTGCTGTAAATCTCCCAACAGCCAAACGCAAATGCAGCAAACATCTCGCTGTATGTCCCACATCCAAAGTGCTAAGAGAGTAATGTAGAGCTTGCTCTCCCTGCCTTTGAGTACTGTTTTTACTGTCCCGATGAGCTCTTTGCTAACATTCTCTTCAGAGCTGCAGTGAAACCAGGAACCACGTGGAGAAGGCACCCACACTGAAAGTGCCTGGAGGGAACATTGGCGCTTCTTCTCAGTGTCTCTGACATAGGGTTTCACTGTCCCGGGAAAGTCTCTGCTAACACCCTGCAGAGCGCAGTGCCCAATATACAGAAACGTCTTGCGGTATCTCCTACAGGGAAAGTGCCAGGAGGGAATTGTCGAGCTTGTTCTCAGTGTCTCTGAGAATTGCTCTGATTATCCGTGTGACCTCCTTACCAACACACTTCTTGACATATCTCCCACATTGATCGCAGTGTCTCCAGGAACGGCATTCAAGGAGCCAGGAACTTTTCTCCCTACACTGTCCATTGAGTTGGCCTCAAAACCAATATACATCCTGCTATATCTCCCACATGGAAAGTGCCAGGAGGGAAAAGTGGGGATTATGTTTCGACTTTCTCGGAACTGCTTCAAATCAACTAGATATCTTTGTGCTGTAAATCTCCCAACAGCCAAACGCAAAAGCAGCAAACATCTCGCTGTATGTCCCACATCCAAAGTGCTAAGAGAGTAATGTAGAGCTTGCTCTCCCTTCTTTGAGCACTGTTTTCACTGTCCCGATGACCCCTTTGCTAACATTCTCTTCAGAGCTGCAGTGAAACCAGGAACCACGTGGAGAAGGCACCCACACAGAAAGTGCCTGGAGGGAACACTGGGGCTTCTTCTCAGTGTCTCTGACCATAGGGTTTCACTGTCCCGGGAAAGTCTCTGCTAACACCCTGCAGAGCGCAGTGCCCAATATACAGAAACGTCTTGCGGTATCTCCTACAGGGAAAGTGCCAGGAAGGAATTGTCGAGCTTGTTCTCAGTGTCTCTGAGAATTGCTCTGATTATCCGTGTGACCTCTTTGCTAAGACTCTCCAGAGAGACGTCCTCAAAACCAACACACATCTTGACATATCTCCCACATTGATCGCAGTGTCTCCAGGAACGGCATTGAAGGAGCCAGGAACTTTTCTCCCTACACTGTCCATTGAGTTGGCCTCAAAACCAATATACATCCTGCTATATCTCCCACATGGAAAGTGCCAGGAGGGAAAAGTGGGGATTATGTTTAGACTTTCTCGGAACTGCTTCAAATCAACTAGATATCTTTGTGCTGTAAATCTCCCAACAGCCAAACGCAAATGCAGCAAACATCTCGCTGTATGTTCCACATCCAAAGTGCCAAGAGAGAGCTTGCTCTCCCTGTCTTTGAGTACTGTTTTCACTGTCCCGGTTACCTCTTTGCTAACATTCTCTTCAGAGCTGCAGTGAAACCAGGAACCACGTGGAGAAGGCACCCACACTGAAAGTGCCTGGAGGGAACACTGGGGCTTCTTCTCAGTGTCTCTGACATAGGGTTTCACTGTCCCGGGAAAGTCTCTGCTAACACCCTGCAGAGCGCAGTGCTCAATATACAGAGACTTTCTCGGAACTGCTTCAAATCAACTAGATATCTTTGTGCTGTAAATCTCCCAACAGCCAAACGCAAATGCAGCAAACATCTCGCTGTATGTCCCACATCCAAAGTGCTAAGAGAGTAATGTAGAGCTTGCTCTCCCTTCTTTGAGCACTGTTTTCACTGTCCCGATGACCCCTTTGCTAACATTCTCTTCAGAGCTGCAGTGAAAACAGGAACCACGTGGAGAAGGCACCCACACTGAAAGTGCCTGGAAGGAACATTGGGGCTTCTTCTCAGTGTCTCTGACCATAGGGTTTCACTGTCCCGGGAAAGTCTCTGCTAACACCCTGCAGAGCGCAGTGCCCAATATACAGAAACGTCTTGCGGTATCTCCTACAGGGAAAGTGCCAGGAAGGAATTGTCGAGCTTGTTCTCAGTGTCTCTGAGAATTGCTCTGATTATCCGTGTGACCTCTTTGCTAAGACTCTCCAGAGAGACGTCCTCAAAACCAACACACATCTTGACATATCTCCCACATTGATCGCAGTGTCTCCAGGAACGGCATTCAAGGAGCCAGGATCTTTTCTCCCTACACTGTCCATTGAGTTGGCCTCAAAACCAATATACATCCTGCTATATCTCCCACATGGAAAGTGCCAGGAGGGAAAAGTGGGGATTATGTTTAGACTTTCTCGGAACTGCTTCAAATCAACTAGATATCTTTGTGCTGTAAATCTCCCAACAGCCAAACGCAAAAGCAGCAAACATCTCGCTGTATGTCCCACATCCAAAGTGCCAAGAGAGAGCTTGCTCTCCCTGTCTTTGAGTACTGTTTTCACTGTCCCAGTTACCTCTTTGCTAACATTCTCTTCAGAGCTGCAGTGAAACCAGGAACCACGTGGAGAAGGCACCCACACTGAAAGTGCCTGGAGGGAACACTGGGGCTTCTTCTCAGTGTCTCTGACATAGGGTTTCACTGTCCCGGGAAAGTCTCTGCTAACACCCTGCAGAGCGCAGTGCCCAATATACAGAAACGTCCTGCGGTATCTCCTACAGGGAAAGTGCCAGGAGGGAATTGTCGAGCTTGTTCTCAGTGTCTCTGAGAATTGCTCTGATTATCCGTGTGACCTCCTTACCAACACACTTCTTGACATATCTCCCACATTGATCGCAGTGTCTCCAGGAACGGCATTCAAGGAGCCAGGAACTTTTCTCCCTACACTGTCCATTGAGTTGTCCTCAAAACCAATATACATCCTGCTATATCTCCCACATGGAAAGTGCCAGGAGGGAAAAGTGGGGATTATGTTTCGACTTTCTCGGAACTGCTTCAAATCAACTAGATATCTTTGTGCTGTAAATCTCCCAACAGCCAAATGTAAAAGCAGCAAACATCTCGCTGTATGTCCCACATCCAAAGTGCCAAGAGAGAGCTTGCTCTCCCTGTCTTTGAGTACTGTTTTCACTGTCCCGGTTACCTCTTTGCTAACATTCTCTTCAGAGCTGCAGTGAAACCAGGAACCACGTGGAGAAGGCACCCACACTGAAAGTGCCTGGAGGGAACACTGGGGCTTCTTCTCAGTGTCTCTGACATAGGGTTTCACTGTCCCGGGAAAGTCTCTGCTAACACCCTGCAGAGCGCAGTGCTCAATATACAGAGACTTTCTCGGAACTGCTTCAAATCAACTAGATATCTTTGTGCTGTAAATCTCCCAACAGCCAAACGCAAATGCAGCAAACATCTCGCTGTATGTCCCACATCCAAAGTGCTAAGAGAGTAATGTAGAGCTTGCTCTCCCTGCCTTTGAGTACTGTTTTTACTGTCCCGATGAGCTCTTTGCTAACATTCTCTTCAGAGCTGCAGTGAAACCAGGAACCACGTGGAGAAGGCACCCACACTGAAAGTGCCTGGAGGGAACATTGGCGCTTCTTCTCAGTGTCTCTGACATAGGGTTTCACTGTCCCGGGAAAGTCTCTGCTAACACCCTGCAGAGCGCAGTGCCCAATATACAGAAACGTCTTGCGGTATCTCCTACAGGGAAAGTGCCAGGAAGGAATTGTCGAGCTTGTTCTCAGTGTCTCTGAGAATTGCTCTGATTATCCGTGTGACCTCTTTGCTAAGACTCTCCAGAGAGACGTCCTCAAAACCAACACACATCTTGACATATCTCCCACATTGATCGCAGTGTCTCCAGGAACGGCATTGAAGGAGCCAGGAACTTTTCTCCCTACACTGTCCATTGAGTTGGCCTCAAAACCAATATACATCCTGCTATATCTCCCACATGGAAAGTGCCAGGAGGGAAAAGTGGGGATTATGTTTCGACTTTCTCGGAACTGCTTCAAATCAACTAGATATCTTTGTGCTGTAAATCTCCCAACAGCCAAACGCAAATGCAGCAAACATCTCGCTGTATGTCCCACATCCAAAGTGCCAAGAGAGAGCTTGCTCTCCCTGTCTTTGAGTACTGTTTTCACTGTCCCGGTTACCTCTTTGCTAACATTCTCTTCAGAGCTGCAGTGAAACCAGGAACCACGTGGAGAAGGCACCCACACTGAAAGTGCCTGGAGGGAACACTGGGGCTTCTTCTCAGTGTCTCTGACATAGGGTTTCACTGTCCCGGGAAAGTCTCTGCTAACACCCTGCAGAGCGCAGTGCTCAATATACAGAGACTTTCTCGGAACTGCTTCAAATCAACTAGATATCTTTGTGCTGTAAATCTCCCAACAGCCAAACGCAAATGCAGCAAACATCTCGCTGTATGTCCCACATCCAAAGTGCTAAGAGAGTAATGTAGAGCTTGCTCTCCCTGCCTTTGAGTACTGTTTTTACTGTCCCGATGAGCTCTTTGCTAACATTCTCTTCAGAGCTGCAGTGAAACCAGGAACCACGTGGAGAAGGCACCCACACTGAAAGTGCCTGGAGGGAACATTGGCGCTTCTTCTCAGTGTCTCTGACATAGGGTTTCACTGTCCCGGGAAAGTCTCTGCTAACACCCTGCAGAGCGCAGTGCCCAATATACAGAAACGTCTTGCGGTATCTCCTACAGGGAAAGTGCCAGGAGGGAATTGTCGAGCTTGTTCTCAGTGTCTCTGAGAATTGCTCTGATTATCCGTGTGACCTCCTTACCAACACACTTCTTGACATATCTCCCACATTGATCGCAGTGTCTCCAGGAACGGCATTCAAGGAGCCAGGAACTTTTCTCCCTACACTGTCCATTGAGTTGGCCTCAAAACCAATATACATCCTGCTATATCTCCCACATGGAAAGTGCCAGGAGGGAAAAGTGGGGATTATGTTTCGACTTTCTCGGAACTGCTTCAAATCAACTAGATATCTTTGTGCTGTAAATCTCCCAACAGCCAAACGCAAAAGCAGCAAACATCTCGCTGTATGTCCCACATCCAAAGTGCTAAGAGAGTAATGTAGAGCTTGCTCTCCCTTCTTTGAGCACTGTTTTCACTGTCCCGATGACCCCTTTGCTAACATTCTCTTCAGAGCTGCAGTGAAACCAGGAACCACGTGGAGAAGGCACCCACACAGAAAGTGCCTGGAGGGAACACTGGGGCTTCTTCTCAGTGTCTCTGACCATAGGGTTTCACTGTCCCGGGAAAGTCTCTGCTAACACCCTGCAGAGCGCAGTGCCCAATATACAGAAACGTCTTGCGGTATCTCCTACAGGGAAAGTGCCAGGAAGGAATTGTCGAGCTTGTTCTCAGTGTCTCTGAGAATTGCTCTGATTATCCGTGTGACCTCTTTGCTAAGACTCTCCAGAGAGACGTCCTCAAAACCAACACACATCTTGACATATCTCCCACATTGATCGCAGTGTCTCCAGGAACGGCATTGAAGGAGCCAGGAACTTTTCTCCCTACACTGTCCATTGAGTTGGCCTCAAAACCAATATACATCCTGCTATATCTCCCACATGGAAAGTGCCAGGAGGGAAAAGTGGGGATTATGTTTCGACTTTCTCGGAACTGCTTCAAATCAACTAGATATCTTTGTGCTGTAAATCTCCCAACAGCCAAACGCAAATGCAGCAAACATCTCGCTGTATGTTCCACATCCAAAGTGCCAAGAGAGAGCTTGCTCTCCCTGTCTTTGAGTACTGTTTTCACTGTCCCGGTTACCTCTTTGCTAACATTCTCTTCAGAGCTGCAGTGAAACCAGGAACCACGTGGAGAAGGCACCCACACTGAAAGTGCCTGGAGGGAACACTGGGGCTTCTTCTCAGTGTCTCTGACATAGGGTTTCACTGTCCCGGGAAAGTCTCTGCTAACACCCTGCAGAGCGCAGTGCTCAATATACAGAGACTTTCTCGGAACTGCTTCAAATCAACTAGATATCTTTGTGCTGTAAATCTCCCAACAGCCAAACGCAAATGCAGCAAACATCTCGCTGTATGTCCCACATCCAAAGTGCTAAGAGAGTAATGTAGAGCTTGCTCTCCCTTCTTTGAGCACTGTTTTCACTGTCCCGATGACCCCTTTGCTAACATTCTCTTCAGAGCTGCAGTGAAAACAGGAACCACGTGGAGAAGGCACCCACACTGAAAGTGCCTGGAAGGAACATTGGGGCTTCTTCTCAGTGTCTCTGACCATAGGGTTTCACTGTCCCGGGAAAGTCTCTGCTAACACCCTGCAGAGCGCAGTGCCCAATATACAGAAACGTCTTGCGGTATCTCCTACAGGGAAAGTGCCAGGAAGGAATTGTCGAGCTTGTTCTCAGTGTCTCTGAGAATTGCTCTGATTATCCGTGTGACCTCTTTGCTAAGACTCTCCAGAGAGACGTCCTCAAAACCAACACACATCTTGACATATCTCCCACATTGATCGCAGTGTCTCCAGGAACGGCATTCAAGGAGCCAGGATCTTTTCTCCCTACACTGTCCATTGAGTTGGCCTCAAAACCAATATACATCCTGCTATATCTCCCACATGGAAAGTGCCAGGAGGGAAAAGTGGGGATTATGTTTCGACTTTCTCGGAACTGCTTCAAATCAACTAGATATCTTTGTGCTGTAAATCTCCCAACAGCCAAACGCAAATGCAGCAAACATCTCGCTGTATGTCCCACATCCAAAGTGCCAAGAGAGAGCTTGCTCTCCCTGTCTTTGAGTACTGTTTTCACTGTCCCGGTTACCTCTTTGCTAACATTCTCTTCAGAGCTGCAGTGAAACCAGGAACCACGTGGAGAAGGCACCCACACTGAAAGTGCCTGGAGGGAACACTGGGGCTTCTTCTCAGTGTCTCTGACATAGGGTTTCACTGTCCCGGGAAAGTCTCTGCTAACACCCTGCAGAGCGCAGTGCTCAATATACAGAGACTTTCTCGGAACTGCTTCAAATCAACTAGATATCTTTGTGCTGTAAATCTCCCAACAGCCAAACGCAAATGCAGCAAACATCTCGCTGTATGTCCCACATCCAAAGTGCTAAGAGAGTAATGTAGAGCTTGCTCTCCCTGCCTTTGAGTACTGTTTTTACTGTCCCGATGAGCTCTTTGCTAACATTCTCTTCAGAGCTGCAGTGAAACCAGGAACCACGTGGAGAAGGCACCCACACTGAAAGTGCCTGGAGGGAACATTGGCGCTTCTTCTCAGTGTCTCTGACATAGGGTTTCACTGTCCCGGGAAAGTCTCTGCTAACACCCTGCAGAGCGCAGTGCCCAATATACAGAAACGTCTTGCGGTATCTCCTACAGGGAAAGTGCCAGGAGGGAATTGTCGAGCTTGTTCTCAGTGTCTCTGAGAATTGCTCTGATTATCCGTGTGACCTCCTTACCAACACACTTCTTGACATATCTCCCACATTGATCGCAGTGTCTCCAGGAACGGCATTCAAGGAGCCAGGAACTTTTCTCCCTACACTGTCCATTGAGTTGGCCTCAAAACCAATATACATCCTGCTATATCTCCCACATGGAAAGTGCCAGGAGGGAAAAGTGGGGATTATGTTTCGACTTTCTCGGAACTGCTTCAAATCAACTAGATATCTTTGTGCTGTAAATCTCCCAACAGCCAAACGCAAAAGCAGCAAACATCTCGCTGTATGTCCCACATCCAAAGTGCTAAGAGAGTAATGTAGAGCTTGCTCTCCCTTCTTTGAGCACTGTTTTCACTGTCCCGATGACCCCTTTGCTAACATTCTCTTCAGAGCTGCAGTGAAACCAGGAACCACGTGGAGAAGGCACCCACACAGAAAGTGCCTGGAGGGAACACTGGGGCTTCTTCTCAGTGTCTCTGACCATAGGGTTTCACTGTCCCGGGAAAGTCTCTGCTAACACCCTGCAGAGCGCAGTGCCCAATATACAGAAATGTCTTGCGGTATCTCCTACAGGGAAAGTGCCAGGAAGGAATTGTCGAGCTTGTTCTCAGTGTCTCTGAGAATTGCTCTGATTATCCGTGTGACCTCTTTGCTAAGACTCTCCAGAGAGACGTCCTCAAAACCAACACACATCTTGACATATCTCCCACATTGATCGCAGTGTCTCCAGGAACGGCATTGAAGGAGCCAGGAACTTTTCTCCCTACACTGTCCATTGAGTTGGCCTCAAAACCAATATACATCCTGCTATATCTCCCACATGGAAAGTGCCAGGAGGGAAAAGTGGGGATTATGTTTAGACTTTCTCGGAACTGCTTCAAATCAACTAGATATCTTTGTGCTGTAAATCTCCCAACAGCCAAACGCAAATGCAGCAAACATCTCGCTGTATGTTCCACATCCAAAGTGCCAAGAGAGAGCTTGCTCTCCCTGTCTTTGAGTACTGTTTTCACTGTCCCGGTTACCTCTTTGCTAACATTCTCTTCAGAGCTGCAGTGAAACCAGGAACCACGTGGAGAAGGCACCCACACTGAAAGTGCCTGGAGGGAACACTGGGGCTTCTTCTCAGTGTCTCTGACATAGGGTTTCACTGTCCCGGGAAAGTCTCTGCTAACACCCTGCAGAGCGCAGTGCTCAATATACAGAGACTTTCTCGGAACTGCTTCAAATCAACTAGATATCTTTGTGCTGTAAATCTCCCAACAGCCAAACGCAAATGCAGCAAACATCTCGCTGTATGTCCCACATCCAAAGTGCTAAGAGAGTAATGTAGAGCTTGCTCTCCCTTCTTTGAGCACTGTTTTCACTGTCCCGATGACCCCTTTGCTAACATTCTCTTCAGAGCTGCAGTGAAAACAGGAACCACGTGGAGAAGGCACCCACACTGAAAGTGCCTGGAAGGAACATTGGGGCTTCTTCTCAGTGTCTCTGACCATAGGGTTTCACTGTCCCGGGAAAGTCTCTGCTAACACCCTGCAGAGCGCAGTGCCCAATATACAGAAACGTCTTGCGGTATCTCCTACAGGGAAAGTGCCAGGAAGGAATTGTCGAGCTTGTTCTCAGTGTCTCTGAGAATTGCTCTGATTATCCGTGTGACCTCTTTGCTAAGACTCTCCAGAGAGACGTCCTCAAAACCAACACACATCTTGACATATCTCCCACATTGATCGCAGTGTCTCCAGGAACGGCATTCAAGGAGCCAGGATCTTTTCTCCCTACACTGTCCATTGAGTTGGCCTCAAAACCAATATACATCCTGCTATATCTCCCACATGGAAAGTGCCAGGAGGGAAAAGTGGGGATTATGTTTAGACTTTCTCGGAACTGCTTCAAATCAACTAGATATCTTTGTGCTGTAAATCTCCCAACAGCCAAACGCAAAAGCAGCAAACATCTCGCTGTATGTCCCACATCCAAAGTGCCAAGAGAGAGCTTGCTCTCCCTGTCTTTGAGTACTGTTTTCACTGTCCCAGTTACCTCTTTGCTAACATTCTCTTCAGAGCTGCAGTGAAACCAGGAACCACGTGGAGAAGGCACCCACACTGAAAGTGCCTGGAGGGAACACTGGGGCTTCTTCTCAGTGTCTCTGACATAGGGTTTCACTGTCCCGGGAAAGTCTCTGCTAACACCCTGCAGAGCGCAGTGCCCAATATACAGAAACGTCCTGCGGTATCTCCTACAGGGAAAGTGCCAGGAGGGAATTGTCGAGCTTGTTCTCAGTGTCTCTGAGAATTGCTCTGATTATCCGTGTGACCTCCTTACCAACACACTTCTTGACATATCTCCCACATTGATCGCAGTGTCTCCAGGAACGGCATTCAAGGAGCCAGGAACTTTTCTCCCTACACTGTCCATTGAGTTGTCCTCAAAACCAATATACATCCTGCTATATCTCCCACATGGAAAGTGCCAGGAGGGAAAAGTGGGGATTATGTTTCGACTTTCTCGGAACTGCTTCAAATCAACTAGATATCTTTGTGCTGTAAATCTCCCAACAGCCAAATGTAAAAGCAGCAAACATCTCGCTGTATGTCCCACATCCAAAGTGCCAAGAGAGAGCTTGCTCTCCCTGTCTTTGAGTACTGTTTTCACTGTCCCGGTTACCTCTTTGCTAACATTCTCTTCAGAGCTGCAGTGAAACCAGGAACCACGTGGAGAAGGCACCCACACTGAAAGTGCCTGGAGGGAACACTGGGGCTTCTTCTCAGTGTCTCTGACATAGGGTTTCACTGTCCCGGGAAAGTCTCTGCTAACACCCTGCAGAGCGCAGTGCTCAATATACAGAGACTTTCTCGGAACTGCTTCAAATCAACTAGATATCTTTGTGCTGTAAATCTCCCAACAGCCAAACGCAAATGCAGCAAACATCTCGCTGTATGTCCCACATCCAAAGTGCTAAGAGAGTAATGTAGAGCTTGCTCTCCCTGCCTTTGAGTACTGTTTTTACTGTCCCGATGAGCTCTTTGCTAACATTCTCTTCAGAGCTGCAGTGAAACCAGGAACCACGTGGAGAAGGCACCCACACTGAAAGTGCCTGGAGGGAACATTGGCGCTTCTTCTCAGTGTCTCTGACATAGGGTTTCACTGTCCCGGGAAAGTCTCTGCTAACACCCTGCAGAGCGCAGTGCCCAATATACAGAAACGTCTTGCGGTATCTCCTACAGGGAAAGTGCCAGGAAGGAATTGTCGAGCTTGTTCTCAGTGTCTCTGAGAATTGCTCTGATTATCCGTGTGACCTCCTTACCAACACACTTCTTGACATATCTCCCACATTGATCGCAGTGTCTCCAGGAACGGCATTCAAGGAGCCAGGAACTTTTCTCCCTACACTGTCCATTGAGTTGGCCTCAAAACCAATATACATCCTGCTATATCTCCCACATGGAAAGTGCCAGGAGGGAAAAGTGGGGATTATGTTTCGACTTTCTCGGAACTGCTTCAAATCAACTAGATATCTTTGTGCTGTAAATCTCCCAACAGCCAAACGCAAAAGCAGCAAACATCTCGCTGTATGTCCCACATCCAAAGTGCTAAGAGAGTAATGTAGAGCTTGCTCTCCCTTCTTTGAGCACTGTTTTCACTGTCCCGATGACCCCTTTGCTAACATTCTCTTCAGAGCTGCAGTGAAACCAGGAACCACGTGGAGAAGGCACCCACACAGAAAGTGCCTGGAGGGAACACTGGGGCTTCTTCTCAGTGTCTCTGACCATAGGGTTTCACTGTCCCGGGAAAGTCTCTGCTAACACCCTGCAGAGCGCAGTGCCCAATATACAGAAACGTCTTGCGGTATCTCCTACAGGGAAAGTGCCAGGAAGGAATTGTCGAGCTTGTTCTCAGTGTCTCTGAGAATTGCTCTGATTATCCGTGTGACCTCTTTGCTAAGACTCTCCAGAGAGACGTCCTCAAAACCAACACACATCTTGACATATCTCCCACATTGATCGCAGTGTCTCCAGGAACGGCATTGAAGGAGCCAGGAACTTTTCTCCCTACACTGTCCATTGAGTTGGCCTCAAAACCAATATACATCCTGCTATATCTCCCACATGGAAAGTGCCAGGAGGGAAAAGTGGGGATTATGTTTAGACTTTCTCGGAACTGCTTCAAATCAACTAGATATCTTTGTGCTGTAAATCTCCCAACAGCCAAACGCAAATGCAGCAAACATCTCGCTGTATGTTCCACATCCAAAGTGCCAAGAGAGAGCTTGCTCTCCCTGTCTTTGAGTACTGTTTTCACTGTCCCGGTTACCTCTTTGCTAACATTCTCTTCAGAGCTGCAGTGAAACCAGGAACCACGTGGAGAAGGCACCCACACTGAAAGTGCCTGGAGGGAACACTGGGGCTTCTTCTCAGTGTCTCTGACATAGGGTTTCACTGTCCCGGGAAAGTCTCTGCTAACACCCTGCAGAGCGCAGTGCTCAATATACAGAGACTTTCTCGGAACTGCTTCAAATCAACTAGATATCTTTGTGCTGTAAATCTCCCAACAGCCAAACGCAAATGCAGCAAACATCTCGCTGTATGTCCCACATCCAAAGTGCTAAGAGAGTAATGTAGAGCTTGCTCTCCCTTCTTTGAGCACTGTTTTCACTGTCCCGATGACCCCTTTGCTAACATTCTCTTCAGAGCTGCAGTGAAAACAGGAACCACGTGGAGAAGGCACCCACACTGAAAGTGCCTGGAAGGAACATTGGGGCTTCTTCTCAGTGTCTCTGACCATAGGGTTTCACTGTCCCGGGAAAGTCTCTGCTAACACCCTGCAGAGCGCAGTGCCCAATATACAGAAACGTCTTGCGGTATCTCCTACAGGGAAAGTGCCAGGAAGGAATTGTCGAGCTTGTTCTCAGTGTCTCTGAGAATTGCTCTGATTATCCGTGTGACCTCTTTGCTAAGACTCTCCAGAGAGACGTCCTCAAAACCAACACACATCTTGACATATCTCCCACATTGATCGCAGTGTCTCCAGGAACGGCATTCAAGGAGCCAGGATCTTTTCTCCCTACACTGTCCATTGAGTTGGCCTCAAAACCAATATACATCCTGCTATATCTCCCACATGGAAAGTGCCAGGAGGGAAAAGTGGGGATTATGTTTCGACTTTCTCGGAACTGCTTCAAATCAACTAGATATCTTTGTGCTGTAAATCTCCCAACAGCCAAACGCAAAAGCAGCAAACATCTCGCTGTATGTCCCACATCCAAAGTGCCAAGAGAGAGCTTGCTCTCCCTGTCTTTGAGTACTGTTTTCACTGTCCCAGTTACCTCTTTGCTAACATTCTCTTCAGAGCTGCAGTGAAACCAGGAACCACGTGGAGAAGGCACCCACACTGAAAGTGCCTGGAGGGAACACTGGGGCTTCTTCTCAGTGTCTCTGACATAGGGTTTCACTGTCCCGGGAAAGTCTCTGCTAACACCCTGCAGAGCGCAGTGCTCAATATACAGAGACTTTCTCGGAACTGCTTCAAATCAACTAGATATCTTTGTGCTGTAAATCTCCCAACAGCCAAACGCAAATGCAGCAAACATCTCGCTGTATGTCCCACATCCAAAGTGCTAAGAGAGTAATGTAGAGCTTGCTCTCCCTGTCTTTGAGTACTGTTTTTACTGTCCCGATGAGCTCTTTGCTAACATTCTCTTCAGAGCTGCAGTGAAACCAGGAACCACGTGGAGAAGGCACCCACACTGAAAGTGCCTGGAGGGAACATTGGCGCTTCTTCTCAGTGTCTCTGACATAGGGTTTCACTGTCCCGGGAAAGTCTCTGCTAACACCCTGCAGAGCGCAGTGCCCAATATACAGAAACGTCTTGCGGTATCTCCTACAGGGAAAGTGCCAGGAGGGAATTGTCGAGCTTGTTCTCAGTGTCTCTGAGAATTGCTCTGATTATCCGTGTGACCTCCTTACCAACACACTTCTTGACATATCTCCCACATTGATCGCAGTGTCTCCAGGAACGGCATTCAAGGAGCCAGGAACTTTGCTCCCTACACTGTCCATTGAGTTGGCCTCAAAACCAATCTACATCCTGCTATATCTCCCACATGGAAAGTGCCAGGAGGGAAAAGTGGGGATTATGTTTAGACTTTCTCGGAACTGCTTCAAATCAACTAGATATCTTTGTGCTGTAAATCTCCCAACAGCCCAACGCAAATGCAGCAAACATCTCGCTGTATGTTCCACATCCAAAGTGCCAAGAGAGAGCTTGCTCTCCCTGTCTTTGAGTACTGTTTTCACTGTCCCGGTTACCTCTTTGCTAACATTCTCTTCAGAGCTGCAGTGAAACCAGGAACCACGTGGAGAAGGCACCCACACTGAAAGTGCCTGGAGGGAACACTGGGGCTTCTTCTCAGTGTCTCTGACATAGGGTTTCACTGTCCCGGGAAAGTCTCTGCTAACACCCTGCAGAGCGCAGTGCTCAATATACAGAGACTTTCTCGGAACTGCTTCAAATCAACTAGATATCTTTGTGCTGTAAATCTCCCAACAGCCAAACGCAAATGCAGCAAACATCTCGCTGTATGTCCCACATCCAAAGTGCTAAGAGAGTAATGTAGAGCTTGCTCTCCCTTCTTTGAGCACTGTTTTCACTGTCCCGATGACCCCTTTGCTAACATTCTCTTCAGAGCTGCAGTGAAAACAGGAACCACGTGGAGAAGGCACCCACACTGAAAGTGCCTGGAGGGAACACTGGGGCTTCTTCTCAGTGTCTCTGACCATAGGGTTTCACTGTCCCGGGAAAGTCTCTGCTAACACCCTGCAGAGCGCAGTGCCCAATATACAGAAACGTCTTGCGGTATCTCCTACAGGGAAAGTGCCAGGAAGGAATTGTCGAGCTTGTTCTCAGTGTCTCTGAGAATTGCTCTGATTATCCGTGTGACCTCTTTGCTAAGACTCTCCAGAGAGACGTCCTCAAAACCAACACACATCTTGACATATCTCCCACATTGATCGCAGTGTCTCCAGGAACGGCATTGAAGGAGCCAGGAACTTTTCTCCCTACACTGTCCATTGAGTTGGCCTCAAAACCAATATACATCCTGCTATATCTCCCACATGGAAAGTGCCAGGAGGGAAAAGTGGGGATTATGTTTAGACTTTCTCGGAACTGCTTCAAATCAACTAGATATCTTTGTGCTGTAAATCTCCCAACAGCCAAACGCAAATGCAGCAAACATCTCGCTGTATGTTCCACATCCAAAGTGCCAAGAGAGAGCTTGCTCTCCCTGTCTTTGAGTACTGTTTTCACTGTCCCGGTTACCTCTTTGCTAACATTCTCTTCAGAGCTGCAGTGAAACCAGGAACCACGTGGAGAAGGCACCCACACTGAAAGTGCCTGGAGGGAACACTGGGGCTTCTTCTCAGTGTCTCTGACATAGGGTTTCGCTGTCCCGGGAAAGTCTCTGCTAACACC
This sequence comes from Chroicocephalus ridibundus, assembly GCF_963924245.1. Lineage (NCBI taxonomy): Eukaryota > Metazoa > Chordata > Aves > Charadriiformes > Laridae > Chroicocephalus > Chroicocephalus ridibundus. The sequence continues at coordinate 2,062,013 of NW_026961439.1, forward strand.
CTGCAGAGCGCAGTGCTCAATATACAGAGACTTTCTCGGAACTGCTTCAAATCAACTAGATATCTTTTTGCTGTAAATCTCCCAACAGCCAAACGCAAATGCAGCAAACATCTCGCTGTATGTCCCACATCCAAAGTGCTAAGAGAGTAATGTAGAGCTTGCTCTCCCTGTCTTTGAGTACTGTTTTTACTGTCCCGATGAGCTCTTTGCTAACATTCTCTTCAGAGCTGCAGTGAAACCAGGAACCACGTGGAGAAGGCACCCACACTGAAAGTGCCTGGAGGGAACATTGGCGCTTCTTCTCAGTGTCTCTGACATAGGGTTTCACTGTCCCGGGAAAGTCTCTGCTAACACCCTGCAGAGCGCAGTGCCCAATATACAGAAACGTCTTGCGGTATCTCCTACAGGGAAAGTGCCAGGAAGGAATTGTCGAGCTTGTTCTCAGTGTCTCTGAGAATTGCTCTGATTATCCGTGTGACCTCTTTGCTAAGACTCTCCAGAGAGACGTCCTCAAAACCAACACACATCTTGACATATCTCCCACATTGATCGCAGTGTCTCCAGGAACGGCATTGAAGGAGCCAGGAACTTTTCTCCCTACACTGTCCATTGAGTTGGCCTCAAAACCAATATACACCCTGCTATATCTCCCACATGGAAAGTGCCAGGAGGGAAAAGTGGGGATTATGTTTCGACTTTCTCGGAACTGCTTCAAATCAACTAGATATCTTTGTGCTGTAAATCTCCCAACAGCCAAACGCAAATGCAGCAAACATCTCGCTGTATGTTCCACATCCAAAGTGCCAAGAGAGAGCTTGCTCTCCCTGTCTTTGAGTACTGTTTTCACTGTCCCGGTTACCTCTTTGCTAACATTCTCTTCAAAGCTGCAGTGAAACTAGGAACCACGTGGAGAAGGCACCCACACTGAAAGTGCCTGGAGGGAACACTGGGGCTTCTTCTCAGTGTCTCTGACATAGGGTTTCACTGTCCCGGGAAAGTCTCTGCTAACACCCTGCAGAGCGCAGTGCTCAATATACAGAGACTTTCTCGGAACTGCTTCAAATCAACTAGATATCTTTGTGCTGTAAATCTCCCAACAGCCAAACGCAAATGCAGCAAACATCTCGCTGTATGTCCCACATCCAAAGTGCTAAGAGAGTAATGTAGAGCTTGCTCTCCCTGTCTTTGAGTACTGTTTTTACTGTCCCGATGAGCTCTTTGCTAACATTCTCTTCAGAGCTGCAGTGAAACCAGGAACCACGTGGAGAAGGCACCCACACTGAAAGTGCCTGGAGGGAACATTGGCGCTTCTTCTCAGTGTCTCTGACATAGGGTTTCACTGTCCCGGGAAAGTCTCTGCTAACACCCTGCAGAGAGCAGTGCCCAATATACAGAAACGTCTTGCGGTATCTCCTACAGGGAAAGTGCCAGGAAGGAATTGTCGAGCTTGTTCTCAGTGTCTCTGAGAATTGCTCTGATTATCCGTGTGACCTCCTTACCAACACACTTCTTGACATATCTCCCACATTGATCGCAGTGTCTCCAGGAACGGCATTCAAGGAGCCAGGAACTTTTCTCCCTACACTGTCCATTGAGTTGTCCTCAAAACCAATATACATCCTGCTATATCTCCCACATGGAAAGTGCCAGGAGGGAAAAGTGGGGATTATGTTTAGACTTTCTTGGAACTGCTTCAAATCAACTAGATATCTTTGTGCTGTAAATCTCCCAACAGCCAAACGCAAATGCAGCAAACATCTCGCTGTATGTTCCACATCCAAAGTGCCAAGAGAGAGCTTGCTCTCCCTGTCTTTGAGTACTGTTTTCACTGTCCCGGTTACCTCTTTGCTAACATTCTCTTCAGAGCTGCAGTGAAAACAGGAACCACGTGGAGAAGGCACCCACACTGAAAGTGCCTGGAGGGAACATTGGGGCTTCTTCTCAGTGTCTCTGACATAGGGTTTCACTGTCCCGAGAAAGTCTCTGCTAACACCCTGCAGAGCGCAGTGCTCAATATACAGAGACTTTCTCGGAACTGCTTCAAATCAACTAGATATCTTTGTGCTGTAAATCTCCCAACAGCCAAACGCAAATGCAGCAAACATCTCGCTGTATGTCCCACATCCAAAGTGCTAAGAGAGTAATGTAGAGCTTGCTCTCCCTTCTTTGAGCACTGTTTTCACTGTCCCGATGACCCCTTTGCTAACATTCTCTTCAGAGCTGCAGTGAAACCAGGAACCACGTGGAGAAGGCACCCACACTGAAAGTGCCTGGAAGGAACATTGGGGCTTCTTCTCAGTGTCTCTGACCATAGGGTTTCACTGTCCCGGGAAAGTCTCTGCTAACACCCTGCAGAGCGCAGTGCCCAATATACAGAAACGTCTTGCGGTATCTCCTACAGGGAAAGTGCCAGGAAGGAATTGTCGAGCTTGTTCTCAGTGTCTCTGAGAATTGCTCTGATTATCCGTGTGACCTCTTTGCTAAGACTCTCCAGAGAGACGTCCTCAAAACCAACACACATCTTGACATATCTCCCACATTGATCGCAGTGTCTCCAGGAACGGCATTCAAGGAGCCAGGAACTTTTCTCCCTACACTGTCCATTGAGTTGGCATCAAAACCAATATACATCCTGCTATATCTCCCACATGGAAAGTGCCAGGAGGGAAAAGTGGGGATTATGTTTAGACTTTCTCGGAACTGCTTCAAATCAACTAGATATCTTTGTGCTGTAAATCTCCCAACATCCAAATGTAAAAGCAGCAAACATCTCGCTGTATGTCCCACATCCAAAGTGCCAAGAGAGAGCTTGCTCTCCCTGTCTTTGAGTACTGTTTTCACTGTCCCGGTTACCTCTTTGCTAACATTCTCTTCAGAGCTGCAGTGAAACCAGGAACCACGTGGAGAAGGCACCCACACTGAAAGTGCCTGGAGGGAACACTGGGGCTTCTTCTCAGTGTCTCTGACATAGGGTTTCGCTGTCCCGGGAAAGTCTCTGCTAACACCCTGCAGAGCGCAGTGCTCAATATACAGAGACTTTCTCGGAACTGCTTCAAATCAACTAGATATCTTTGTGCTGTAAATCTCCCAACAGCCAAACGCAAATGCAGCAAACATCTCGCTGTATGTCCCACATCCAAAGTGCTAAGAGAGTAATGTAGAGCTTGATCTCCCTGTCTTTGAGTACTGTTTTTACTGTCCCGATGAGCTCTTTGCTAACATTCTCTTCAGAGCTGCAGTGAAACCAGGAACCACGTGGAGAAGGCACCCACACTGAAAGTGCCTGGAGGGAACATTGGCGCTTCTTCTCAGTGTCTCTGACCATAGGGTTTCACTGTCCCGGGAAAGTCTCTGCTAACACCCTGCAGAGCGCAGTGCCCAATATACAGAAACGTCTTGCGGTATCTCCTACAGGGAAAGTGCCAGGAGGGAATTGTCGAGCTTGTTCTCAGTGTCTCTGAGAATTGCTCTGATTATCCGTGTGACCTCCTTACCAACACACTTCTTGACATATCTCCCACATTGATCGCAGTGTCTCCAGGAACGGCATTCAAGGAGCCAGGAACTTTTCTCCCTACACTGTCCATTGAGTTGTCCTCAAAACCAATATACATCCTGCTATATCTCCCACATGGAAAGTGCCAGGAGGGAAAAGTGGGGATTATGTTTCGACTTTCTCGGAACTGCTTCAAATCAACTAGATATCTTTGTGCTGTAAATCTCCCAACAGCCAAATGCAAATGCAGCAAACATCTCGCTGTATGTTCCACATCCAAAGTGCCAAGAGAGAGCTTGCTCTCCCTGTCTTTGAGTACTGTTTTCACTGTCCCGGTTACCTCTTTGCTAACATTCTCTTCAGAGCTGCAGTGAAAACAGGAACCACGTGGAGAAGGCACCCACACTGAAAGTGCCTGGAGGGAACATTGGGGCTTCTTCTCAGTGTCTCTGACCATAGGGTTTCACTGTCCCGGGAAAGTCTCTGCTAACACCCTGCAGAGCGCAGTGCCCAATATACAGAAACGTCTTGCGGTATCTCCTACAGGGAAAGTGCCAGGAAGGAATTGTCGAGCTTGTTCTCAGTGTCTCTGAGAATTGCTCTGATTATCCGTGTGACCTCTTTGCTAAGACTCTCCAGAGAGACGTCCTCAAAACCAACACACATCTTGACATATCTCCCACATTGATCGCAGTGTCTCCTGGAACGGCATTCAAGGAGCCAGGAACTTTTCTCCCTACACTGTCCTTTGAGTTGGCCTCAAAACCAATATATATCCTGCTATATCTCCCACATGGAAAGTGCCAGGAGGGAAAAGTGGGGATTATGTTTCGACTTTCTCGGAACTGCTTCAAATCAACTAGATATCTTTGTGCTGTAAATCTCCCAACAGCCAAATGCAAATGCAGCAAACATCTCGCTGTATGTCCCACATCCAAAGTGCCAAGAGAGAGCTTGCTCTCCCTGTCTTTGAGTACTGTTTTTACTGTCCCGATGAGCTCTTTGCTATCATTCTCTTCAGAGCTGCAGTGAAACCAGGAACCACGTGGAGAAGGCACCCACACTGAAAGTGCCTGGAGGGAACATTGGGGCTTCTTCTCAGTGTCTCTGACATAGGGTTTCACTGTCCCGGGAAAGTCTCTGCTAACACCCTGCAGAGCGCAGTGCCCAATATACAGAAACGTCTTGCGGTATCTCCTACAGGGAAAGTGCCAGGAGGGAATTGTCGAGCTTGTTCTCAGTGTCTCTGAGAATTGCTCTGATTATCCGTGTGACCTCCTTACCAACACACTTCTTGACATATCTCCCACATTGATCGCAGTGTCTCCAGGAACGGCATTCAAGGAGCCAGGAACTTTTCTCCCTACACTGTCCATTGAGTTGGCCTCAAAACCAATATACATCCTGCTATATCTCCCACATGGAAAGTGCCAGGAGGGAAAAGTGGGGATTATGTTTCGACTTTCTCGGAACTGCTTCAAATCAACTAGATATCTTTGTGCTGTAAATCTCCCAACAGCCAAACGCAAATGCAGCAAACATCTCGCTGTATGTCCCACATCCAAAGTGCTAAGAGAGTAATGTAGAGCTTGCTCTCCCTTCTTTGAGCACTGTTTTCACTGTCCCGATGACCCCTTTGCTAACATTCTCTTCAGAGCTGCAGTGAAACCAGGAACCACGTGGAGAAGGCACCCACACTGAAAGTGCCTGGAAGGAACATTGGGGCTTCTTCTCAGTGTCTCTGACCATAGGGTTTCACTGTCCCGGGAAAGTCTCTGCTAACACCCTGCAGAGCGCAGTGCCCAATATACAGAAACGTCTTGCGGTATCTCCTACAGGGAAAGTGCCAGGAAGGAATTGTCGAGCTTGTTCTCAGTGTCTCTGAGAATTGCTCTGATTATCCGTGTGACCTCTTTGCTAAGACTCTCCAGAGAGACGTCCTCAAAACCAACACACATCTTGACATATCTCCCACATTGATCGCAGTGTCTCCAGGAACGGCATTCAAGGAGCCAGGAACTTTTCTCCCTACACTGTCCATTGAGTTGGCATCAAAACCAATATACATCCTGCTATATCTCCCACATGGAAAGTGCCAGGAGGGAAAAGTGGGGATTATGTTTAGACTTTCTCGGAACTGCTTCAAATCAACTAGATATCTTTGTGCTGTAAATCTCCCAACATCCAAATGTAAAAGCAGCAAACATCTCGCTGTATGTCCCACATCCAAAGTGCCAAGAGAGAGCTTGCTCTCCCTGTCTTTGAGTACTGTTTTCACTGTCCCGGTTACCTCTTTGCTAACATTCTCTTCAGAGCTGCAGTGAAACCAGGAACCACGTGGAGAAGGCACCCACACTGAAAGTGCCTGGAGGGAACACTGGGGCTTCTTCTCAGTGTCTCTGACATAGGGTTTCGCTGTCCCGGGAAAGTCTCTGCTAACACCCTGCAGAGCGCAGTGCTCAATATACAGAGACTTTCTCGGAACTGCTTCAAATCAACTAGATATCTTTGTGCTGTAAATCTCCCAACAGCCAAACGCAAATGCAGCAAACATCTCGCTGTATGTCCCACATCCAAAGTGCTAAGAGAGTAATGTAGAGCTTGATCTCCCTGTCTTTGAGTACTGTTTTTACTGTCCCGATGAGCTCTTTGCTAACATTCTCTTCAGAGCTGCAGTGAAACCAGGAACCACGTGGAGAAGGCACCCACACTGAAAGTGCCTGGAGGGAACATTGGCGCTTCTTCTCAGTGTCTCTGACCATAGGGTTTCACTGTCCCGGGAAAGTCTCTGCTAACACCCTGCAGAGCGCAGTGCCCAATATACAGAAACGTCTTGCGGTATCTCCTACAGGGAAAGTGCCAGGAGGGAATTGTCGAGCTTGTTCTCAGTGTCTCTGAGAATTGCTCTGATTATCCGTGTGACCTCCTTACCAACACACTTCTTGACATATCTCCCACATTGATCGCAGTGTCTCCAGGAACGGCATTCAAGGAGCCAGGAACTTTTCTCCCTACACTGTCCATTGAGTTGTCCTCAAAACCAATATACATCCTGCTATATCTCCCACATGGAAAGTGCCAGGAGGGAAAAGTGGGGATTATGTTTCGACTTTCTCGGAACTGCTTCAAATCAACTAGATATCTTTGTGCTGTAAATCTCCCAACAGCCAAATGCAAATGCAGCAAACATCTCGCTGTATGTTCCACATCCAAAGTGCCAAGAGAGAGCTTGCTCTCCCTGTCTTTGAGTACTGTTTTCACTGTCCCGGTTACCTCTTTGCTAACATTCTCTTCAGAGCTGCAGTGAAAACAGGAACCACGTGGAGAAGGCACCCACACTGAAAGTGCCTGGAGGGAACATTGGGGCTTCTTCTCAGTGTCTCTGACATAGGGTTTCACTGTCCCGAGAAAGTCTCTGCTAACACCCTGCAGAGCGCAGTGCTCAATATACAGAGACTTTCTCGGAACTGCTTCAAATCAACTAGATATCTTTGTGCTGTAAATCTCCCAACAGCCAAACGCAAATGCAGCAAACATCTCGCTGTATGTCCCACATCCAAAGTGCCAAGAGAGTAATGTAGAGCTTGCTCTCCCTTCTTTGAGCACTGTTTTCACTGTCCCGATGACCCCTTTGCTAACATTCTCTTCAGAGCTGCAGTGAAACCAGGAACCACGTGGAGAAGGCACCCACACTGAAAGTGCCTGGAGGGAACATTGGGGCTTCTTCTCAGTGTCTCTGACCATAGGGTTTCACTGTCCCGGGAAAGTCTCTGCTAACACCCTGCAGAGCGCAGTGCCCAATATACAGAAACGTCTTGCGGTATCTCCTACAGGGAAAGTGCCAGGAAGGAATTGTCGAGCTTGTTCTCAGTGTCTCTGAGAATTGCTCTGATTATCCGTGTGACCTCTTTGCTAAGACTCTCCAGAGAGACGTCCTCAAAACCAACACACATCTTGACATATCTCCCACATTGATCGCAGTGTCTCCTGGAACGGCATTCAAGGAGCCAGGAACTTTTCTCCCTACACTGTCCTTTGAGTTGGCCTCAAAACCAATATATATCCTGCTATATCTCCCACATGGAAAGTGCCAGGAGGGAAAAGTGGGGATTATGTTTCGACTTTCTCGGAACTGCTTCAAATCAACTAGATATCTTTGTGCTGTAAATCTCCCAACAGCCAAATGCAAATGCAGCAAACATCTCGCTGTATGTCCCACATCCAAAGTGCCAAGAGAGAGCTTGCTCTCCCTGTCTTTGAGTACTGTTTTCACTGTCCCGGTTACCTCTTTGCTAACATTCTCTTCAGAGCTGCAGTGAAACCAGGAACCACGTGGAGAAGGCACCCACACTGAAAGTGCCTGGAGGGAACATTGGGGCTTCTTCTCAGTGTCTCTGACATAGGGTTTCACTGTCCCGGGAAAGTCTCTGCTAACACCCTGCAGAGCGCAGTGCTCAATATACAGAGACTTTCTCGGAACTGCTTCAAATCAACAAGATATCTTTGTGCTGTAAATCTCCCAACAGCCAAACGCAAATGCAGCAAACATCTCACTGTATGTCCCACATCCAAAGTGCTAAGAGAGTAATGTAGAGCTTGCTCTCCCTTCTTTGAGCACTGTTTTCACTGTCCCGATGACCTCTTTGGTAACATTCTCTTCAGAGCTGCAGTGAAAACAGGAACCACGTGGAGAAGGCACCCACACTGAAAGTGCCTGGAAGGAACATTGGGGCTTCTTCTCAGTGTCTCTGACCATAGGGTTTCACTGTCCCGGGAAAGTCTCTGCTAACACCCTGCAGAGCGCTGTGCCCAATATACAGAAACGTCTTGCGGTATTTCCTACAGGGAAACTTTTCTCCCTACACTGTCCATTAAGTTGTCCTCAAAACCAATATACATCCTGCTATATCTCCCACATGGAAAGTGCCAGGAGGGAAAAGTGGGGATTATGTTTCGACTTTCTCGGAACTGCTTCAAATCAACTAGATATCTTTGTGCTGTAAATCTCCCAACAGCCAAATGCAAATGCAGCAAACATCTCGCTGTATGTCCCACATCCAAAGTGCCAAGAGAGAGCTTGCTCTCCCTGTCTTTGAGTACTGTTTTTACTGTCCCGATGAGCTCTTTGCTAACATTCTCTTCAGAGCTGCAGTGAAACCAGGAACCACGTGGAGAAGGCACCCACACTGAAAGTGCCTGGAGGGAACATTGGGGCTTCTTCTCAGTGTCTCTGACATAGGGTTTCACTGTCCCGGGAAAGTCTCTGCTAACACCCTGCAGAGCGCAGTGCCCAATATACAGAAACGTCTTGCGGTATCTCCTACAGGGAAAGTGCCAGGAGGGAATTGTCGAGCTTGTTCTCAGTGTCTCTGAGAATTGCTCTGATTATCCGTGTGACCTCCTTACCAACACACTTCTTGACATATCTCCCACATTGATCGCAGTGTCTCCAGGAACGGCATTCAAGGAGCCAGGAACTTTTCTCCCTACACTGTCCATTGAGTTGGCCTCAAAACCAATATACATCCTGCTATATCTCCCACATGGAAAGTGCCAGGAGGGAAAAGTGGGGATTATGTTTCGACTTTCTCGGAACTGCTTCAAATCAACTAGATATCTTTGTGCTGTAAATCTCCCAACAGCCAAACGCAAATGCAGCAAACATCTCGCTGTATGTCCCACATCCAAAGTGCTAAGAGAGTAATGTAGAGCTTGCTCTCCCTTCTTTGAGCACTGTTTTCACTGTCCCGATGACCCCTTTGCTAACATTCTCTTCAGAGCTGCAGTGAAACCAGGAACCACGTGGAGAAGGCACCCACACTGAAAGTGCCTGGAAGGAACATTGGGGCTTCTTCTCAGTGTCTCTGACCATAGGGTTTCACTGTCCCGGGAAAGTCTCTGCTAACACCCTGCAGAGCGCAGTGCCCAATATACAGAAACGTCTTGCGGTATCTCCTACAGGGAAAGTGCCAGGAAGGAATTGTCGAGCTTGTTCTCAGTGTCTCTGAGAATTGCTCTGATTATCCGTGTGACCTCTTTGCTAAGACTCTCCAGAGAGACGTCCTCAAAACCAACACACATCTTGACATATCTCCCACATTGATCGCAGTGTCTCCAGGAACGGCATTCAAGGAGCCAGGAACTTTTCTCCCTACACTGTCCATTGAGTTGGCCTCAAAACCAATATACATCCTGCTATATCTCCCACATGGAAAGTGCCAGGAGGGAAAAGTGGGGATTATGTTTAGACTTTCTCGGAACTGCTTCAAATCAACTAGATATCTTTGTGCTGTAAATCTCCCAACAGCCAAACGCAAATGCAGCAAACATCTCGCTGTATGTTCCACATCCAAAGTGCCAAGAGAGAGCTTGCTCTCCCTGTCTTTGAGTACTGTTTTCACTGTCCCGGTTACCTCTTTGCTAACATTCTCTTCAGAGCTGCAGTGAAAACAGGAACCACGTGGAGAAGGCATCCACACTGAAAGTGCCTGGAGGGAACATTGGGGCTTCTTCTCAGTGTCTCTGACCATAGGGTTTCACTGTCCCGAGAAAGTCTCTGCTAACACCCTGCAGAGCGCAGTGCTCAATATACAGAGACTTTCTCAGAACTGCTTCAAATCAACTAGATATCTTTGTGCTGTAAATCTCCCAACAGCCAAACGCAAATGCAGCAAACATCTCGCTGTATGTCCCACATCCAAAGTGCCAAGAGAGTAATGTAGAGCTTGCTCTCCCTTCTTTGAGCACTGTTTTCACTGTCCCAATGACCCCTTTGCTAACATTCTCTTCAGAGCTGCAGTGAAACCAGGAACCACGTGGAGAAGGCACCCACACTGAAAGTGCCTGGAAGGAACATTGGGGCTTCTTCTCAGTGTCTCTGACCATAGGGTTTCACTGTCCCGGGAAAGTCTCTGCTAACACCCTGCAGAGCGCAGTGCCCAATATACAGAAACGTCTTGTGGTATCTCCTACAGGGAAAGTGCCAGGAAGGAATTGTCGAGCTTGTTCTCAGTGTCTCTGAGAATTGCTCTGATTATCCGTGTGACCTCTTTGCTAAGACTCTCCAGAGAGACGTCCTCAAAACCAACACACATCTTGACATATCTCCCACATTGATCGCAGTGTCTCCAGGAACGGCATTCAAGGAGCCAGGAACTTTTCTCCCTACACTGTCCTTTGAGTTGGCCTCAAAACCAATATACATCCTGCTATATCTCCCACATGGAAAGTGCCAGGAGGGAAAAGTGGGGATTATGTTTCGACTTTCTCGGAACTGCTTCAAATCAACTAGATATCTTTGTGCTGTAAATCTCCCAACAGCCAAATGCAAATGCAGCAAACATCTCACTGTATGTCCCACATCCAAAGTGCCAAGAGAGAGCTTGCTCTCCCTGTCTTTGAGTACTGTTTTCACTGTCCCGGTTACCTCTTTGCTAACATTCTCTTCAGAGCTGCAGTGAAACCAGGAACCACGTGGAGAAGGCACCCACACTGAAAGTGCCTGGAGGGAACATTGGGGCTTCTTCTCAGTGTCTCTGACATAGGGTTTCACTGTCCCGGGAAAGTCTCTGCTAACACCCTGCAGAGCGCAGTGCCCAATATACAGAAACGTCCTGCGGTATCTCCTACAGGGAAAGTGCCAGGAGGGAATTGTCGAGCTTGTTCTCAGTGTCTCTGAGAATTGCTCTGATTATCCGTGTGACCTCCTTACCAACACACTTCTTGACATATCTCCCACATTGATCGCAGTGTCTCCAGGAACGGCATTCAAGGAGCCAGGAACTTTTCTCCCTACACTGTCCATTGAGTTGGCCTCAAAACCAATATACATCCTGCTATATCTCCCACATGGAAAGTGCCAGGAGGGAAAAGTGGGGATTATGTTTCGACTTTCTCGGAACTGCTTCAAATCAACTAGATATCTTTGTGCTGTAAATCTCCCAACATCCAAATGTAAAAGCAGCAAACATCTCGCTGTATGTCCCACATCCAAAGTGCCAAGAGAGAGCTTGCTCTCCCTGTCTTTGAGTACTGTTTTCACTGTCCCGGTTACCTCTTTGCTAACATTCTCTTCAGAGCTGCAGTGAAACCAGGAACCACGTGGAGAAGGCACCCACACTGAAAGTGCCTGGAGGGAACACTGGGGCTTCTTCTCAGTGTCTCTGACATAGGGTTTCACTGTCCCGGGAAAGTCTCTGCTAACACCCTGCAGAGCGCAGTGCTCAATATACAGAGACTTTCTCGGAACTGCTTCAAATCAACTAGATATCTTTGTGCTGTAAATCTCCCAACAGCCAAACGCAAATGCAGCAAACATCTCGCTGTATGTCCCACATCCAAAGTGCTAAGAGAGTAATGTAGAGCTTGCTCTCCCTTCTTTGAGCACTGTTTTCACTGTCCCGATGACCCCTTTGCTAACATTCTCTTTAGAGCTGCAGTGAAACCAGGAACCACGTGGAGAAGGCACCCACACTGAAAGTGCCTGGAAGGAACATTGGGGCTTCTTCTCAGTGTCTCTGACCATAGGGTTTCACTGTCCCGGGAAAGTCTCTGCTAACACCCTGCAGAGCGCAGTGCCCAATATACAGAAACGTCTTGCGGTATCTCCTACAGGGAAAGTGCCAGGAAGGAATTGTCGAGCTTGTTCTCAGTGTCTCTGAGAATTGCTCTGATTATCCGTGTGACCTCTTTGCTAAGACTCTCCAGAGAGACGTCCTCAAAACCAACACACATCTTGACATATCTCCCACATTGATCGCAGTGTCTCCAGGAACGGCATTCAAGGAGCCAGGAACTTTTCTCCCTACACTGTCCTTTGAGTTGGCCTCAAAACCAATATACATCCTGCTATATCTCCCACATGGAAAGTGCCAGGAGGGAAAAGTGGGGATTATGTTTCGACTTTCTCGGAACTGCTTCAAATCAACTAGATATCTTTGTGCTGTAAATCTCCCAACAGCCAAACGCAAATGCAGCAAACATCTCGCTGTATGTCCCACATCCAAAGTGCCAAGAGAGAGCTTGCTCTCCCTGTCTTTGAGTACTGTTTTCACTGTCCCGGTTACCTCTTTGCTAACATTCTCTTCAGAGCTGCAGTGAAACCAGGAACCACGTGGAGAAGGCACCCACACTGAAAGTGCCTGGAGGGAACATTGGGGCTTCTTCTCAGTGTCTCTGACATAGGGTTTCACTGTCCCGGGAAAGTCTCTGCTAACACCCTGCAGAGCGCAGTGCCCAATATACAGAAACGTCTTGCGGTATGTCCTACAGGGAAAGTGCCAGGAGGGAATTGTCGAGCTTGTTCTCAGTGTCTCTGAGAATTGCTCTGATTATCCGTGTGACCTCCTTACCAACACACTTCTTGACATATCTCCCACATTGATCGCAGTGTCTCCAGGAACGGCATTCAAGGAGCCAGGAACTTTTCTCCCTACACTGTCCATTGAGTTGGCTTCAAAACCAATATACATCCTGCTATATCTCCCACATGGAAAGTGCCAGGAGGGAAAAGTGGGGATTATGTTTCGACTTTCTCGGAACTGCTTCAAATCAACTAGATATCTTTGTGCTGTAAATCTCCCAACATCCAAATGTAAAAGCAGCAAACATCTCGCTGTATGTCCCACATCCAAAGTGCCAAGAGAGAGCTTGCTCTCCCTGTCTTTGAGTACTGTTTTCACTGTCCCGGTTACCTCTTTGCTAACATTCTCTTCAGAGCTGCAGTGAAACCAGGAACCACGTGGAGAAGGCACCCACACTGAAAGTGCCTGGAGGGAACACTGGGGCTTCTTCTCAGTGTCTCTGACATAGGGTTTCACTGTCCCGGGAAAGTCTCTGCTAACACCCTGCAGAGCGCAGTGCTCAATATACAGAGACTTTCTCGGAACTGCTTCAAATCAACTAGATATCTTTGTGCTGTAAATCTCCCAACAGCCAAACGCAAATGCAGCAAACATCTCGCTGTATGTCCCACATCCAAAGTGCTAAGAGAGTAATGTAGAGCTTGCTCTCCCTTTCTTTGAGTACTGTTTTTACTGTCCCGATGAGCTCTTTACTAACATTCTCTTCAGAGCTGCAGTGAAACCAGGAACCACGTGGAGAAGGCACCCACACTGAAAGTGCCTGGAGGGAACATTGGGGCTTCTTCTCAGTGTCTCTGACATAGGGTTTCACTGTCCCGGGAAAGTCTCTGCTAACACCCTGCAGAGCGCAGTGCCCAATATACAGAAACGTCTTGCGGTATCTCCTACAGGGAAAGTGCCAGGAAGGAATTGTCGAGCTTGTTCTCAGTGTCTCTGAGAATTGCTCTGATTATCCGTGTGACCTCTTTGCTAAGACTCTCCAGAGAGACGTCCTCAAAACCAACACACATCTTGACATATCTCCCACATTGATCGCAGTGTCTCCAGGAACGGCATTCAAGGAGCCAGGAACTTTTCTCCCTACACTGTCCTTTGAGTTGGCCTCAAAACCAATATACATCCTGCTATATCTCCCACATGGAAAGTGCCAGGAGGGAAAAGTGGGGATTATGTTTCGACTTTCTCGGAACTGCTTCAAATCAACTAGATATCTTTGTGCTGTAAATCTCCCAACAGCCAAATGCAAATGCAGCAAACATCTCGCTGTATGTCCCACATCCAAAGTGCCAAGAGAGAGCTTGCTCTCCCTGTCTTTGAGTACTGTTTTTACTGTCCCGATGAGCTCTTTGCTAACATTCTCTTCAGAGCTGCAGTGAAACCAGGAACCACGTGGAGAAGGCACCCACACTGAAAGTGCCTGGAGGGAACATTGGGGCTTCTTCTCAGTGTCTCTGACATAGGGTTTCACTGTCCCGGGAAAGTCTCTGCTAACACCCTGCAGAGCGCAGTGCCCAATATACAGAAACGTCTTGCGGTATCTCCTACAGGGAAAGTGCCAGGAGGGAATTGTCGAGCTTGTTCTCAGTGTCTCTGAGAATTGCTCTGATTATCCGTGTGACCTCCTTACCAACAGACTTCTTGACATATCTCCCACATTGATCGCAGTGTCTCCAGGAACGGCATTCAAGGAGCCAGGAACTTTTCTCCCTACACTGTCCATTGAGTTGGCCTCAAAACCAATATACATCCTGCTATATCTCCCACATGGAAAGTGCCAGGAGGGAAAAGTGGGGATTATGTTTCGACTTTCTCGGAACTGCTTCAAATCAACTAGATATCTTTGTGCTGTAAATCTCCCAACAGCCAAACGCAAATGCAGCAAACATCTCGCTGTATGTCCCACATCCAAAGTGCTAAGAGAGTAATGTAGAGCTTGCTCTCCCTTCTTTGAGCACTGTTTTCACTGTCCCGATGACCCCTTTGCTAACATTCTCTTCAGAGCTGCAGTGAAACCAGGAACCACGTGGAGAAGGCACCCACACTGAAAGTGCCTGGAAGGAACATTGGGGCTTCTTCTCAGTGTCTCTGACCATAGGGTTTCACTGTCCCGGGAAAGTCTCTGCTAACACCCTGCAGAGCGCAGTGCCCAATATACAGAAACGTCTTGCGGTATCTCCTACAGGGAAAGTGCCAGGAAGGAATTGTCGAGCTTGTTCTCAGTGTCTCTGAGAATTGCTCTGATTATCCGTGTGACCTCTTTGCTAAGACTCTCCAGAGAGACGTCCTCAAAACCAACACACATCTTGACATATCTCCCACATTGATCGCAGTGTCTCCAGGAACGGCATTCAAGGAGCCAGGAACTTTTCTCCCTACACTGTCCATTGAGTTGGCCTCAAAACCAATATACATCCTGCTATATCTCCCACATGGAAAGTGCCAGGAGGGAAAAGTGGGGATTATGTTTAGACTTTCTCGGAACTGCTTCAAATCAACTAGATATCTTTGTGCTGTAAATCTCCCAACAGCCAAACGCAAATGCAGCAAACATCTCGCTGTATGTTCCACATCCAAAGTGCCAAGAGAGAGCTTGCTCTCCCTGTCTTTGAGTACTGTTTTCACTGTCCCGGTTACCTCTTTGCTAACATTCTCTTCAGAGCTGCAGTGAAAACAGGAACCACGTGGAGAAGGCACCCACACTGAAAGTGCCTGGAGGGAACATTGGGGCTTCTTCTCAGTGTCTCTGACCATAGGGTTTCACTGTCCCGAGAAAGTCTCTGCTAACACCCTGCAGAGCGCAGTGCTCAATATACAGAGACTTTCTCAGAACTGCTTCAAATCAACTAGATATCTTTGTGCTGTAAATCTCCCAACAGCCAAACGCAAATGCAGCAAACATCTCGCTGTATGTCCCACATCCAAAGTGCCAAGAGAGTAATGTAGAGCTTGCTCTCCCTTCTTTGAGCACTGTTTTCACTGTCCCGATGACCCCTTTGCTAACATTCTCTTCAGAGCTGCAGTGAAACCAGGAACCACGTGGAGAAGGCACCCACACTGAAAGTGCCTGGAAGGAACATTGGGGCTTCTTCTCAGTGTCTCTGACCATAGGGTTTCACTGTCCCGGGAAAGTCTCTGCTAACACCCTGCAGAGCGCAGTGCCCAATATACAGAAACGTCTTGTGGTATCTCCTACAGGGAAAGTGCCAGGAAGGAATTGTCGAGCTTGTTCTCAGTGTCTCTGAGAATTGCTCTGATTATCCGTGTGACCTCTTTGCTAAGACTCTCCAGAGAGACGTCCTCAAAACCAACACACATCTTGACATATCTCCCACATTGATCGCAGTGTCTCCAGGAACGGCATTCAAGGAGCCAGGAACTTTTCTCCCTACACTGTCCTTTGAGTTGGCCTCAAAACCAATCTACATCCTGCTATATCTCCCACATGGAAAGTGCCAGGAGGGAAAAGTGGGGATTATGTTTCGACTTTCTCGGAACTGCTTCAAATCAACTAGATATCTTTGTGCTGTAAATCTCCCAACAGCCAAATGCAAATGCAGCAAACATCTCGCTGTATGTCCCACATCCAAAGTGCCAAGAGAGAGCTTGCTCTCCCTGTCTTTGAGTACTGTTTTCACTGTCCCGGTTACCTCTTTGCTAACATTCTCTTCAGAGCTGCAGTGAAACCAGGAACCACGTGGAGAAGGCACCCACACTGAAAGTGCCTGGAGGGAACATTGGGGCTTCTTCTCAGTGTCTCTGACATAGGGTTTCACTGTCCCGGGAAAGTCTCTGCTAACACCCTGCAGAGCGCAGTGCCCAATATACAGAAACGTCCTGCGGTATCTCCTACAGGGAAAGTGCCAGGAGGGAATTGTCGAGCTTGTTCTCAGTGTCTCTGAGAATTGCTCTGATTATCCGTGTGACCTCCTTACCAACACACTTCTTGACATATCTCCCACATTGATCGCAGTGTCTCCAGGAACGGCATTCAAGGAGCCAGGAACTTTTCTCCCTACACTGTCCATTGAGTTGGCCTCAAAACCAATATACATCCTGCTATATCTCCCACATGGAAAGTGCCAGGAGGGAAAAGTGGGGATTATGTTTCGACTTTCTCGGAACTGCTTCAAATCAACTAGATATCTTTGTGCTGTAAATCTCCCAACATCCAAATGTAAAAGCAGCAAACATCTCGCTGTATGTCCCACATCCAAAGTGCCAAGAGAGAGCTTGCTCTCCCTGTCTTTGAGTACTGTTTTCACTGTCCCGGTTACCTCTTTGCTAACATTCTCTTCAGAGCTGCAGTGAAACCAGGAACCACGTGGAGAAGGCACCCACACTGAAAGTGCCTGGAGGGAACACTGGGGCTTCTTCTCAGTGTCTCTGACATAGGGTTTCACTGTCCCGGGAAAGTCTCTGCTAACACCCTGCAGAGCGCAGTGCTCAATATACAGAGACTTTCTCGGAACTGCTTCAAATCAACTAGATATCTTTGTGCTGTAAATCTCCCAACAGCCAAACGCAAATGCAGCAAACATCTCGCTGTATGTCCCACATCCAAAGTGCTAAGAGAGTAATGTAGAGCTTGCTCTCCCTGTCTTTGAGTACTGTTTTTACTGTCCCGATGAGCTCTTTGCTAACATTCTCTTCAGAGCTGCAGTGAAACCAGGAACCACGTGGAGAAGGCACCCACACTGAAAGTGCCTGGAGGGAACATTGGCGCTTCTTCTCAGTGTCTCTGACATAGGGTTTCACTGTCCCGGGAAAGTCTCTGCTAACACCCTGCAGAGCGCAGTGCCCAATATACAGAAACGTCTTGCGGTATCTCCTACAGGGAAAGTGCCAGGAAGGAATTGTCGAGCTTGTTCTCAGTGTCTCTGAGAATTGCTCTGATTATCCGTGTGACCTCTTTGCTAAGACTCTCCAGAGAGACGTCCTCAAAACCAACACACATCTTGACATATCTCCCACATTGATCGCAGTGTCTCCAGGAACGGCATTCAAGGAGCCAGGAACTTTTCTCCCTACACTGTCCTTTGAGTTGGCCTCAAAACCAATATACATCCTGCTATATCTCCCACATGGAAAGTGCCAGGAGGGAAAAGTGGGGATTATGTTTCGACTTTCTCGGAACTGCTTCAAATCAACTAGATATCTTTGTGCTGTAAATCTCCCAACAGCCAAATGCAAATGCAGCAAACATCTCGCTGTATGTCCCACATCCAAAGTGCCAAGAGAGAGCTTGCTCTCCCTGTCTTTGAGTACTGTTTTTACTGTCCCGATGAGCTCTTTGCTAACATTCTCTTCAGAGCTGCAGTGAAACCAGGAACCACGTGGAGAAGGCACCCACACTGAAAGTGCCTGGAGGGAACATTGGGGCTTCTTCTCAGTGTCTCTGACATAGGGTTTCACTGTCCCGGGAAAGTCTCTGCTAACACCCTGCAGAGCGCAGTGCCCAATATACAGAAACGTCTTGCGGTATCTCCTACAGGGAAAGTGCCAGGAGGGAATTGTCGAGCTTGTTCTCAGTGTCTCTGAGAATTGCTCTGATTATCCGTGTGACCTCCTTACCAACACACTTCTTGACATATCTCCCACATTGATCGCAGTGTCTCCAGGAACAGCATTCAAGGAGCCAGGAACTTTTCTCCCTACACTGTCCATTGAGTTGGCCTCAAAACCAATATACATCCTGCTATATCTCCCACATGGAAAGTGCCAGGAGGGAAAAGTGGGGATTATGTTTCGACTTTCTCGGAACTGCTTCAAATCAACTAGATATCTTTGTGCTGTAAATCTCCCAACAGCCAAACGCAAATGCAGCAAACATCTCGCTGTATGTCCCACATCCAAAGTGCTAAGAGAGTAATGTAGAGCTTGCTCTCCCTTCTTTGAGCACTGTTTTCACTGTCCCGATGACCCCTTTGCTAACATTCTCTTCAGAGCTGCAGTGAAACCAGGAACCACGTGGAGAAGGCACCCACACTGAAAGTGCCTGGAAGGAACATTGGGGCTTCTTCTCAGTGTCTCTGACCATAGGGTTTCACTGTCCCGGGAAAGTCTCTGCTAACACCCTGCAGAGCGCAGTGCCCAATATACAGAAACGTCTTGCGGTATCTCCTACAGGGAAAGTGCCAGGAAGGAATTGTCGAGCTTGTTCTCAGTGTCTCTGAGAATTGCTCTGATTATCCGTGTGACCTCTTTGCTAAGACTCTCCAGAGAGACGTCCTCAAAACCAACACACATCTTGACATATCTCCCACATTGATCGCAGTGTCTCCAGGAACGGCATTCAAGGAGCCAGGAACTTTTCTCCCTACACTGTCCTTTGAGTTGGCCTCAAAACCAATATACATCCTGCTATATCTCCCACATGGAAAGTGCCAGGAGGGAAAAGTGGGGATTATGTTTCGACTTTCTCGGAACTGCTTCAAATCAACTAGATATCTTTGTGCTGTAAATCTCCCAACAGCCAAATGCAAATGCAGCAAACATCTCGCTGTATGTCCCACATCCAAAGTGCCAAGAGAGAGCTTGCTCTCCCTGTCTTTGAGTACTGTTTTCACTGTCCCGGTTACCTCTTTGCTAACATTCTCTTCAGAGCTGCAGTGAAACCAGGAACCACGTGGAGAAGGCACCCACACTGAAAGTGCCTGGAGGGAACATTGGGGCTTCTTCTCAGTGTCTCTGACATAGGGTTTCACTGTCCCGGGAAAGTCTCTGCTAACACCCTGCAGAGCGCAGTGCCCAATATACAGAAACGTCCTGCGGTATCTCCTACAGGGAAAGTGCCAGGAGGGAATTGTCGAGCTTGTTCTCAGTGTCTCTGAGAATTGCTCTGATTATCCGTGTGACCTCCTTACCAACACACTTCTTGACATATCTCCCACATTGATCGCAGTGTCTCCAGGAACGGCATTCAAGGAGCCAGGAACTTTTCTCCCTACACTGTCCATTGAGTTGGCCTCAAAACCAATATACATCCTGCTATATCTCCCACATGGAAAGTGCCAGGAGGGAAAAGTGGGGATTATGTTTAGACTTTCTCGGAACTGCTTCAAATCAACTAGATATCTTTGTGCTGTAAATCTCCCAACATCCAAATGTAAAAGCAGCAAACATCTCGCTGTATGTCCCACATCCAAAGTGCCAAGAGAGAGCTTGCTCTCCCTGTCTTTGAGTACTGTTTTCACTGTCCCGGTTACCTCTTTGCTAACATTCTCTTCAGAGCTGCAGTGAAACCAGGAACCACGTGGAGAAGGCACCCACACTGAAAGTGCCTGGAGGGAACACTGGGGCTTCTTCTCAGTGTCTCTGACATAGGGTTTCACTGTCCCGGGAAAGTCTCTGCTAACACCCTGCAGAGCGCAGTGCTCAATATACAGAGACTTTCTCGGAACTGCTTCAAATCAACTAGATATCTTTGTGCTGTAAATCTCCCAACAGCCAAACGCAAATGCAGCAAACATCTCGCTGTATGTCCCACATCCAAAGTGCTAAGAGAGTAATGTAGAGCTTGCTCTCCCTTCTTTGAGCACTGTTTTCACTGTCCCGATGACCCCTTTGCTAACATTCTCTTCAGAGCTGCAGTGAAACCAGGAACCACGTGGAGAAGGCACCCACACTGAAAGTGCCTGGAAGGAACATTGGGGCTTCTTCTCAGTGTCTCTGACCATAGGGTTTCACTGTCCCGGGAAAGTCTCTGCTAACACCCTGCAGAGCGCAGTGCCCAATATACAGAAACGTCTTGCGGTATCTCCTACAGGGAAAGTGCCAGGAAGGAATTGTCGAGCTTGTTCTCAGTGTCTCTGAGAATTGCTCTGATTATCCGTGTGACCTCTTTGCTAAGACTCTCCAGAGAGACGTCCTCAAAACCAACACACATCTTGACATATCTCCCACATTGATCGCAGTGTCTCCAGGAACGGCATTCAAGGAGCCAGGAACTTTTCTCCCTACACTGTCCATTGAGTTGGCCTCAAAACCAATATACATCCTGCTATATCTCCCACATGGAAAGTGCCAGGAGGGAAAAGTGGGGATTATGTTTAGACTTTCTCGGAACTGCTTCAAATCAACTAGATATCTTTGTGCTGTAAATCTCCCAACAGCCAAACGCAAATGCAGCAAACATCTCGCTGTATGTCCCACATCCAAAGTGCTAAGAGAGTAATGTAGAGCTTGCTCTCCCTTCTTTGAGCACTGTTTTCACTGTCCCGATGACCCCTTTGCTAACATTCTCTTCAGAGCTGCAGTGAAACCAGGAACCACGTGGAGAAGGCACCCACACTGAAAGTGCCTGGAAGGAACATTGGGGCTTCTTCTCAGTGTCTCTGACCATAGGGTTTCACTGTCCCGGGAAAGTCTCTGCTAACACCCTGCAGAGCGCAGTGCCCAATATACAGAAACGTCTTGCGGTATCTCCTACAGGGAAAGTGCCAGGAAGGAATTGTCGAGCTTGTTCTCAGTGTCTCTGAGAATTGCTCTGATTATCCGTGTGACCTCTTTGCTAAGACTCTCCAGAGAGACGTCCTCAAAACCAACACACATCTTGACATATCTCCCACATTGATCGCAGTGTCTCCAGGAACGGCATTCAAGGAGCCAGGAACTTTTCTCCCTACACTGTCCTTTGAGTTGGCCTCAAAACCAATATACATCCTGCTATATCTCCCACATGGAAAGTGCCAGGAGGGAAAAGTGGGGATTATGTTTCGACTTTCTCGGAACTGCTTCAAATCAACTAGATATCTTTGTGCTGTAAATCTCCCAACAGCCAAATGCAAATGCAGCAAACATCTCGCTGTATGTCCCACATCCAAAGTGCCAAGAGAGAGCTTGCTCTCCCTGTCTTTGAGTACTGTTTTCACTGTCCCGGTTACCTCTTTGCTAACATTCTCTTCAGAGCTGCAGTGAAACCAGGAACCACGTGGAGAAGGCACCCACACTGAAAGTGCCTGGAGGGAACATTGGGGCTTCTTCTCAGTGTCTCTGACATAGGGTTTCACTGTCCCGGGAAAGTCTCTGCTAACACCCTGCAGAGCGCAGTGCCCAATATACAGAAACGTCCTGCGGTATCTCCTACAGGGAAAGTGCCAGGAGGGAATTGTCGAGCTTGTTCTCAGTGTCTCTGAGAATTGCTCTGATTATCCGTGTGACCTCCTTACCAACACACTTCTTGACATATCTCCCA
The DNA here is from genome assembly GCF_963924245.1 of Chroicocephalus ridibundus. Taxonomy (NCBI): domain Eukaryota; kingdom Metazoa; phylum Chordata; class Aves; order Charadriiformes; family Laridae; genus Chroicocephalus; species Chroicocephalus ridibundus. The sequence goes on from NW_026961439.1 coordinate 2,084,064, forward strand.
CATTGATCGCAGTGTCTCCAGGAACGGCATTCAAGGAGCCAGGAACTTTTCTCCCTACACTGTCCATTGAGTTGGCCTCAAAACCAATATACATCCTGCTATATCTCCCACATGGAAAGTGCCAGGAGGGAAAAGTGGGGATTATGTTTAGACTTTCTCGGAACTGCTTCAAATCAACTAGATATCTTTGTGCTGTAAATCTCCCAACATCCAAATGTAAAAGCAGCAAACATCTCGCTGTATGTCCCACATCCAAAGTGCCAAGAGAGAGCTTGCTCTCCCTGTCTTTGAGTACTGTTTTCACTGTCCCGGTTACCTCTTTGCTAACATTCTCTTCAGAGCTGCAGTGAAACCAGGAACCACGTGGAGAAGGCACCCACACTGAAAGTGCCTGGAGGGAACACTGGGGCTTCTTCTCAGTGTCTCTGACATAGGGTTTCACTGTCCCGGGAAAGTCTCTGCTAACACCCTGCAGAGCGCAGTGCTCAATATACAGAGACTTTCTCGGAACTGCTTCAAATCAACTAGATATCTTTGTGCTGTAAATCTCCCAACAGCCAAACGCAAATGCAGCAAACATCTCGCTGTATGTCCCACATCCAAAGTGCTAAGAGAGTAATGTAGAGCTTGCTCTCCCTTCTTTGAGCACTGTTTTCACTGTCCCGATGACCCCTTTGCTAACATTCTCTTTAGAGCTGCAGTGAAACCAGGAACCACGTGGAGAAGGCACCCACACTGAAAGTGCCTGGAAGGAACATTGGGGCTTCTTCTCAGTGTCTCTGACCATAGGGTTTCACTGTCCCGGGAAAGTCTCTGCTAACACCCTGCAGAGCGCAGTGCCCAATATACAGAAACGTCTTGCGGTATCTCCTACAGGGAAAGTGCCAGGAAGGAATTGTCGAGCTTGTTCTCAGTGTCTCTGAGAATTGCTCTGATTATCCGTGTGACCTCTTTGCTAAGACTCTCCAGAGAGACGTCCTCAAAACCAACACACATCTTGACATATCTCCCACATTGATCGCAGTGTCTCCAGGAACGGCATTCAAGGAGCCAGGAACTTTTCTCCCTACACTGTCCTTTGAGTTGGCCTCAAAACCAATATACATCCTGCTATATCTCCCACATGGAAAGTGCCAGGAGGGAAAAGTGGGGATTATGTTTCGACTTTCTCGGAACTGCTTCAAATCAACTAGATATCTTTGTGCTGTAAATCTCCCAACAGCCAAATGCAAATGCAGCAAACATCTCGCTGTATGTCCCACATCCAAAGTGCCAAGAGAGAGCTTGCTCTCCCTGTCTTTGAGTACTGTTTTTACTGTCCCGATGAGCTCTTTGCTAACATTCTCTTCAGAGCTGCAGTGAAACCAGGAACCACGTGGAGAAGGCACCCACACTGAAAGTGCCTGGAGGGAACATTGGGGCTTCTTCTCAGTGTCTCTGACATAGGGTTTCACTGTCCCGGGAAAGTCTCTGCTAACACCCTGCAGAGCGCAGTGCCCAATATACAGAAACGTCTTGCGGTATCTCCTACAGGGAAAGTGCCAGGAGGGAATTGTCGAGCTTGTTCTCAGTGTCTCTGAGAATTGCTCTGATTATCCGTGTGACCTCCTTACCAACACACTTCTTGACATATCTCCCACATTGATCGCAGTGTCTCCAGGAACGGCATTCAAGGAGCCAGGAACTTTTCTCCCTACACTGTCCATTGAGTTGGCCTCAAAACCAATATACATCCTGCTATATCTCCCACATGGAAAGTGCCAGGAGGGAAAAGTGGGGATTATGTTTCGACTTTCTCGGAACTGCTTCAAATCAACTAGATATCTTTGTGCTGTAAATCTCCCAACAGCCAAACGCAAATGCAGCAAACATCTCGCTGTATGTCCCACATCCAAAGTGCTAAGAGAGTAATGTAGAGCTTGCTCTCCCTTCTTTGAGCACTGTTTTCACTGTCCCGATGACCCCTTTGCTAACATTCTCTTCAGAGCTGCAGTGAAACCAGGAACCACGTGGAGAAGGCACCCACACTGAAAGTGCCTGGAAGGAACATTGGGGCTTCTTCTCAGTGTCTCTGACCATAGGGTTTCACTGTCCCGGGAAAGTCTCTGCTAACACCCTGCAGAGCGCAGTGCCCAATATACAGAAACGTCTTGCGGTATCTCCTACAGGGAAAGTGCCAGGAAGGAATTGTCGAGCTTGTTCTCAGTGTCTCTGAGAATTGCTCTGATTATCCGTGTGACCTCTTTGCTAAGACTCTCCAGAGAGACGTCCTCAAAACCAACACACATCTTGACATATCTCCCACATTGATCGCAGTGTCTCCAGGAACGGCATTCAAGGAGCCAGGAACTTTTCTCCCTACACTGTCCATTGAGTTGGCCTCAAAACCAATATACATCCTGCTATATCTCCCACATGGAAAGTGCCAGGAGGGAAAAGTGGGGATTATGTTTAGACTTTCTCGGAACTGCTTCAAATCAACTAGATATCTTTGTGCTGTAAATCTCCCAACAGCCAAACGCAAATGCAGCAAACATCTCGCTGTATGTTCCACATCCAAAGTGCCAAGAGAGAGCTTGCTCTCCCTGTCTTTGAGTACTGTTTTCACTGTCCCGGTTACCTCTTTGCTAACATTCTCTTCAGAGCTGCAGTGAAAACAGGAACCACGTGGAGAAGGCACCCACACTGAAAGTGCCTGGAGGGAACATTGGGGCTTCTTCTCAGTGTCTCTGACCATAGGGTTTCACTGTCCCGAGAAAGTCTCTGCTAACACCCTGCAGAACGCAGTGCTCAATATACAGAGACTTTCTCAGAACTGCTTCAAATCAACTAGATATCTTTGTGCTGTAAATCTCCCAACAGCCAAACGCAAATGCAGCAAACATCTCGCTGTATGTCCCACATCCAAAGTGCCAAGAGAGTAATGTAGAGCTTGCTCTCCCTTCTTTGAGCACTGTTTTCACTGTCCCGATGACCCCTTTGCTAACATTCTCTTCAGAGCTGCAGTGAAACCAGGAACCACGTGGAGAAGGCACCCACACTGAAAGTGCCTGGAAGGAACATTGGGGCTTCTTCTCAGTGTCTCTGACCATAGGGTTTCACTGTCCCGGGAAAGTCTCTGCTAACACCCTGCAGAGCGCAGTGCCCAATATACAGAAACGTCTTGTGGTATCTCCTACAGGGAAAGTGCCAGGAAGGAATTGTCGAGCTTGTTCTCAGTGTCTCTGAGAATTGCTCTGATTATCCGTGTGACCTCTTTGCTAAGACTCTCCAGAGAGACGTCCTCAAAACCAACACACATCTTGACATATCTCCCACATTGATCGCAGTGTCTCCAGGAACGGCATTCAAGGAGCCAGGAACTTTTCTCCCTACACTGTCCATTGAGTTGGCCTCAAAACCAATATACATCCTGCTATATCTCCCACATGGAAAGTGCCAGGAGGGAAAAGTGGGGATTATGTTTCGACTTTCTCGGAACTGCTTCAAATCAACTAGATATCTTTGTGCTGTAAATCTCCCAACAGCCAAATGCAAATGCAGCAAACATCTCGCTGTATGTCCCACATCCAAAGTGCCAAGAGAGAGCTTGCTCTCCCTGTCTTTGAGTACTGTTTTCACTGTCCCGGTTACCTCTTTGCTAACATTCTCTTCAGAGCTGCAGTGAAACCAGGAACCACGTGGAGAAGGCACCCACACTGAAAGTGCCTGGAGGGAACATTGGGGCTTCTTCTCAGTGTCTCTGACATAGGGTTTCACTGTCCCGGGAAAGTCTCTGCTAACACCCTGCAGAGCGCAGTGCCCAATATACAGAAACGTCCTGCGGTATCTCCTACAGGGAAAGTGCCAGGAGGGAATTGTCGAGCTTTTTCTCAGTGTCTCTGAGAATTGCTCTGATTATCCGTGTGACCTCCTTACCAACACACTTCTTGACATATCTCCCACATTGATCGCAGTGTCTCCAGGAACGGCATTCAAGGAGCCAGGAACTTTTCTCCCTACACTGTCCATTGAGTTGGCCTCAAAACCAATATACATCCTGCTATATCTCCCACATGGAAAGTGCCAGGAGGGAAAAGTGGGGATTATGTTTCGACTTTCTCGGAACTGCTTCAAATCAACTAGATATCTTTGTGCTGTAAATCTCCCAACATCCAAATGTAAAAGCAGCAAACATCTCGCTGTATGTCCCACATCCAAAGTGCCAAGAGAGAGCTTGCTCTCCCTGTCTTTGAGTACTGTTTTCACTGTCCCGGTTACCTCTTTGCTAACATTCTCTTCAGAGCTGCAGTGAAACCAGGAACCACGTGGAGAAGGCACCCACACTGAAAGTGCCTGGAGGGAACACTGGGGCTTCTTCTCAGTGTCTCTGACATAGGGTTTCACTGTCCCGGGAAAGTCTCTGCTAACACCCTGCAGAGCGCAGTGCTCAATATACAGAGACTTTCTCGGAACTGCTTCAAATCAACTAGATATCTTTGTGCTGTAAATCTCCCAACAGCCAAACGCAAATGCAGCAAACATCTCGCTGTATGTCCCACATCCAAAGTGCTAAGAGAGTAATGTAGAGCTTGCTCTCCCTTCTTTGAGCACTGTTTTCACTGTCCCGATGACCCCTTTGCTAACATTCTCTTTAGAGCTGCAGTGAAACCAGGAACCACGTGGAGAAGGCACCCACACTGAAAGTGCCTGGAAGGAACATTGGGGCTTCTTCTCAGTGTCTCTGACCATAGGGTTTCACTGTCCCGGGAAAGTCTCTGCTAACACCCTGCAGAGCGCAGTGCCCAATATACAGAAACGTCTTGCGGTATCTCCTACAGGGAAAGTGCCAGGAAGGAATTGTCGAGCTTGTTCTCAGTGTCTCTGAGAATTGCTCTGATTATCCGTGTGACCTCTTTGCTAAGACTCTCCAGAGAGACGTCCTCAAAACCAACACACATCTTGACATATCTCCCACATTGATCGCAGTGTCTCCAGGAACGGCATTCAAGGAGCCAGGAACTTTTCTCCCTACACTGTCCTTTGAGTTGGCCTCAAAACCAATATACATCCTGCTATATCTCCCACATGGAAAGTGCCAGGAGGGAAAAGTGGGGATTATGTTTCGACTTTCTCGGAACTGCTTCAAATCAACTAGATATCTTTGTGCAGTAAATCTCCCAACAGCCAAATGCAAATGCAGCAAACATCTCGCTGTATGTCCCACATCCAAAGTGCCAAGAGAGAGCTTGCTCTCCCTGTCTTTGAGTACTGTTTTTACTGTCCCGATGAGCTCTTTGCTAACATTCTCTTCAGAGCTGCAGTGAAACCAGGAACCACGTGGAGAAGGCACCCACACTGAAAGTGCCTGGAGGGAACATTGGGGCATCTTCTCAGTGTCTCTGACATAGGGTTTCACTGTCCCGGGAAAGTCTCTGCTAACACCCTGCAGAGCGCAGTGCCCAATATACAGAAACGTCTTGCGGTATCTCCTACAGGGAAAGTGCCAGGAGGGAATTGTCGAGCTTGTTCTCAGTGTCTCTGAGAATTGCTCTGATTATCCGTGTGACCTCCTTACCAACACACTTCTTGACATATCTCCCACATTGATCGCAGTGTCTCCAGGAACGGCATTCAAGGAGCCAGGAACTTTTCTCCCTACACTGTCCATTGAGTTGGCCTCAAAACCAATATACATCCTGCTATATCTCCCACATGGAAAGTGCCAGGAGGGAAAAGTGGGGATTATGTTTCGACTTTCTCGGAACTGCTTCAAATCAACTAGATATCTTTGTGCTGTAAATCTCCCAACAGCCAAACGCAAATGCAGCAAACATCTCGCTGTATGTCCCACATCCAAAGTGCTAAGAGAGTAATGTAGAGCTTGCTCTCCCTTCTTTGAGCACTGTTTTCACTGTCCCGATGACCCCTTTGCTAACATTCTCTTCAGAGCTGCAGTGAAACCAGGAACCACGTGGAGAAGGCACCCACACTGAAAGTGCCTGGAAGGAACATTGGGGCTTCTTCTCAGTGTCTCTGACCATAGGGTTTCACTGTCCCGGGAAAGTCTCTGCTAACACCCTGCAGAGCGCAGTGCCCAATATACAGAAACGTCTTGCGGTATCTCCTACAGGGAAAGTGCCAGGAAGGAATTGTCGAGCTTGTTCTCAGTGTCTCTGAGAATTGCTCTGATTATCCGTGTGACCTCTTTGCTAAGACTCTCCAGAGAGACGTCCTCAAAACCAACACACATCTTGACATATCTCCCACATTGATCGCAGTGTCTCCAGGAACGGCATTCAAGGAGCCAGGAACTTTTCTCCCTACACTGTCCATTGAGTTGGCCTCAAAACCAATATACATCCTGCTATATCTCCCACATGGAAAGTGCCAGGAGGGAAAAGTGGGGATTATGTTTAGACTTTCTCGGAACTGCTTCAAATCAACTAGATATCTTTGTGCTGTAAATCTCCCAACAGCCAAACGCAAATGCAGCAAACATCTCGCTGTATGTTCCACATCCAAAGTGCCAAGAGAGAGCTTGCTCTCCCTGTCTTTGAGTACTGTTTTCACTGTCCCGGTTACCTCTTTGCTAACATTCTCTTCAGAGCTGCAGTGAAAACAGGAACCACGTGGAGAAGGCACCCACACTGAAAGTGCCTGGAGGGAACATTGGGGCTTCTTCTCAGTGTCTCTGACCATAGGGTTTCACTGTCCCGAGAAAGTCTCTGCTAACACCCTGCAGAGCGCAGTGCTCAATATACAGAGACTTTCTCAGAACTGCTTCAAATCAACTAGATATCTTTGTGCTGTAAATCTCCCAACAGCCAAACGCAAATGCAGCAAACATCTCGCTGTATGTCCCACATCCAAAGTGCCAAGAGAGTAATGTAGAGCTTGCTCTCCCTTCTTTGAGCACTGTTTTCACTGTCCCGATGACCCCTTTGCTAACATTCTCTTCAGAGCTGCAGTGAAACCAGGAACCACGTGGAGAAGGCACCCACACTGAAAGTGCCTGGAAGGAACATTGGGGCTTCTTCTCAGTGTCTCTGACCATAGGGTTTCACTGTCCCGGGAAAGTCTCTGCTAACACCCTGCAGAGCGCAGTGCCCAATATACAGAAACGTCTTGTGGTATCTCCTACAGGGAAAGTGCCAGGAAGGAATTGTCGAGCTTGTTCTCAGTGTCTCTGAGAATTGCTCTGATTATCCGTGTGACCTCTTTGCTAAGACTCTCCAGAGAGACGTCCTCAAAACCAACACACATCTTGACATATCTCCCACATTGATCGCAGTGTCTCCAGGAACGGCATTCAAGGAGCCAGGAACTTTTCTCCCTACACTGTCCTTTGAGTTGGCCTCAAAACCAATATACATCCTGCTATATCTCCCACATGGAAAGTGCCAGGAGGGAAAAGTGGGGATTATGTTTCGACTTTCTCGGAACTGCTTCAAATCAACTAGATATCTTTGTGCTGTAAATCTCCCAACAGCCAAATGCAAATGCAGCAAACATCTCGCTGTATGTCCCACATCCAAAGTGCCAAGAGAGAGCTTGCTCTCCCTGTCTTTGAGTACTGTTTTCACTGTCCCGGTTACCTCTTTGCTAACATTCTCTTCAGAGCTGCAGTGAAACCAGGAACCACGTGGAGAAGGCACCCACACTGAAAGTGCCTGGAGGGAACATTGGGGCTTCTTCTCAGTGTCTCTGACATAGGGTTTCACTGTCCCGGGAAAGTCTCTGCTAACACCCTGCAGAGCGCAGTGCCCAATATACAGAAACGTCCTGCGGTATCTCCTACAGGGAAAGTGCCAGGAGGGAATTGTCGAGCTTGTTCTCAGTGTCTCTGAGAATTGCTCTGATTATCCGTGTGACCTCCTTACCAACACACTTCTTGACATATCTCCCACATTGATCGCAGTGTCTCCAGGAACGGCATTCAAGGAGCCAGGAACTTTTCTCCCTACACTGTCCATTGAGTTGGCCTCAAAACCAATCTACATCCTGCTATATCTCCCACATGGAAAGTGCCAGGAGGGAAAAGTGGGGATTATGTTTCGACTTTCTCGGAACTGCTTCAAATCAACTAGATATCTTTGTGCTGTAAATCTCCCAACATCCAAATGTAAAAGCAGCAAACATCTCGCTGTATGTCCCACATCCAAAGTGCCAAGAGAGAGCTTGCTCTCCCTGTCTTTGAGTACTGTTTTCACTGTCCCGGTTACCTCTTTGCTAACATTCTCTTCAGAGCTGCAGTGAAACCAGGAACCACGTGGAGAAGGCACCCACACTGAAAGTGCCTGGAGGGAACACTGGGGCTTCTTCTCAGTGTCTCTGACATAGGGTTTCACTGTCCCGGGAAAGTCTCTGCTAACACCCTGCAGAGCGCAGTGCTCAATATCCAGAGACTTTCTCGGAACTGCTTCAAATCAACTAGATATCTTTGTGCTGTAAATCTCCCAACAGCCAAACGCAAATGCAGCAAACATCTCGCTGTATGTCCCACATCCAAAGTGCTAAGAGAGTAATGTAGAGCTTGCTCTCCCTTCTTTGAGCACTGTTTTCACTGTCCCGATGACCCCTTTGCTAACATTCTCTTTAGAGCTGCAGTGAAACCAGGAACCACGTGGAGAAGGCACCCACACTGAAAGTGCCTGGAAGGAACATTGGGGCTTCTTCTCAGTGTCTCTGACCATAGGGTTTCACTGTCCCGGGAAAGTCTCTGCTAACACCCTGCAGAGCGCAGTGCCCAATATACAGAAACGTCTTGCGGTATCTCCTACAGGGAAAGTGCCAGGAAGGAATTGTCGAGCTTGTTCTCAGTGTCTCTGAGAATTGCTCTGATTATCCGTGTGACCTCTTTGCTAAGACTCTCCAGAGAGACGTCCTCAAAACCAACACACATCTTGACATATCTCCCACATTGATCGCAGTGTCTCCAGGAACGGCATTCAAGGAGCCAGGAACTTTTCTCCCTACACTGTCCTTTGAGTTGGCCTCAAAACCAATATACATCCTGCTATATCTCCCACATGGAAAGTGCCAGGAGGGAAAAGTGGGGATTATGTTTCGACTTTCTCGGAACTGCTTCAAATCAACTAGATATCTTTGTGCTGTAAATCTCCCAACAGCCAAATGCAAATGCAGCAAACATCTCGCTGTATGTCCCACATCCAAAGTGCCAAGAGAGAGCTTGCTCTCCCTGTCTTTGAGTACTGTTTTTACTGTCGCGATGAGCTCTTTGCTAACATTCTCTTCAGAGCTGCAGTGAAACCAGGAACCACGTGGAGAAGGCACCCACACTGAAAGTGCCTGGAGGGAACATTGGGGCTTCTTCTCAGTGTCTCTGACATAGGGTTTCACTGTCCCGGGAAAGTCTCTGCTAACACCCTGCAGAGCGCAGTGCCCAATATACAGAAACGTCTTGCGGTATCTCCTACAGGGAAAGTGCCAGGAGGGAATTGTCGAGCTTGTTCTCAGTGTCTCTGAGAATTGCTCTGATTATCCGTGTGACCTCCTTACCAACACACTTCTTGACATATCTCCCACATTGATCGCAGTGTCTCCAGGAACGGCATTCAAGGAGCCAGGAACTTTTCTCCCTACACTGTCCATTGAGTTGGCCTCAAAACCAATATACATCCTGCTATATCTCCCACATGGAAAGTGCCAGGAGGGAAAAGTGGGGATTATGTTTCGACTTTCTCGGAACTGCTTCAAATCAACTAGATATCTTTGTGCTGTAAATCTCCCAACAGCCAAACGCAAATGCAGCAAACATCTCGCTGTATGTCCCACATCCAAAGTGCTAAGAGAGTAATGTAGAGCTTGCTCTCCCTTCTTTGAGCACTGTTTTCACTGTCCCGATGACCCCTTTGCTAACATTCTCTTCAGAGCTGCAGTGAAACCAGGAACCACGTGGAGAAGGCACCCACACTGAAAGTGCCTGGAAGGAACATTGGGGCTTCTTCTCAGTGTCTCTGACCATAGGGTTTCACTGTCCCGGGAAAGTCTCTGCTAACACCCTGCAGAGCGCAGTGCCCAATATACAGAAACGTCTTGCGGTATCTCCTACAGGGAAAGTGCCAGGAAGGAATTGTCGAGCTTGTTCTCAGTGTCTCTGAGAATTGCTCTGATTATCCGTGTGACCTCTTTGCTAAGACTCTCCAGAGAGACGTCCTCAAAACCAACACACATCTTGACATATCTCCCACATTGATCGCAGTGTCTCCAGGAACGGCATTCAAGGAGCCAGGAACTTTTCTCCCTACACTGTCCATTGAGTTGGCCTCAAAACCAATATACATCCTGCTATATCTCCCACATGGAAAGTGCCAGGAGGGAAAAGTGGGGATTATGTTTAGACTTTCTCGGAACTGCTTCAAATCAACTAGATATCTTTGTGCTGTAAATCTCCCAACAGCCAAACGCAAATGCAGCAAACATCTCGCTGTATGTTCCACATCCAAAGTGCCAAGAGAGAGCTTGCTCTCCCTGTCTTTGAGTACTGTTTTCACTGTCCCGGTTACCTCTTTGCTAACATTCTCTTCAGAGCTGCAGTGAAAACAGGAACCACGTGGAGAAGGCACCCACACTGAAAGTGCCTGGAGGGAACATTGGGGCTTCTTCTCAGTGTCTCTGACCATAGGGTTTCACTGTCCCGGGAAAGTCTCTGCTAACACCCTGCAGAGCGCAGTGCTCAATATACAGAGACTTTCTCAGAACTGCTTCAAATCAACTAGATATCTTTGTGCTGTAAATCTCCCAACAGCCAAACGCAAATGCAGCAAACATCTCGCTGTATGTCCCACATCCAAAGTGCCAAGAGAGTAATGTAGAGCTTGCTCTCCCTTCTTTGAGCACTGTTTTCACTGTCCCGATGACCCCTTTGCTAACATTCTCTTCAGAGCTGCAGTGAAACCAGGAACCACGTGGAGAAGGCACCCACACTGAAAGTGCCTGGAAGGAACATTGGGGCTTCTTCTCAGTGTCTCTGACCATAGGGTTTCACTGTCCCGGGAAAGTCTCTGCTAACACCCTGCAGAGCGCAGTGCCCAATATACAGAAACGTCTTGTGGTATCTCCTACAGGGAAAGTGCCAGGAAGGAATTGTCGAGCTTGTTCTCAGTGTCTCTGAGAATTGCTCTGATTATCCGTGTGACCTCTTTGCTAAGACTCTCCAGAGAGACGTCCTCAAAACCAACACACATCTTGACATATCTCCCACATTGATCGCAGTGTCTCCAGGAACGGCATTCAAGGAGCCAGGAACTTTTCTCCCTACACTGTCCTTTGAGTTGGCCTCAAAACCAATATACATCCTGCTATATCTCCCACATGGAAAGTGCCAGGAGGGAAAAGTGGGGATTATGTTTCGACTTTCTCGGAACTGCTTCAAATCAACTAGATATCTTTGTGCTGTAAATCTCCCAACAGCCAAATGCAAATGCAGCAAACATCTCGCTGTATGTCCCACATCCAAAGTGCCAAGAGAGAGCTTGCTCTCCCTGTCTTTGAGTACTGTTTTCACTGTCCCGGTTACCTCTTTGCTAACATTCTCTTCAGAGCTGCAGTGAAACCAGGAACCACGTGGAGAAGGCACCCACACTGAAAGTGCCTGGAGGGAACATTGGGGCTTCTTCTCAGTGTCTCTGACATAGGGTTTCACTGTCCCGGGAAAGTCTCTGCTAACACCCTGCAGAGCGCAGTGCCCAATATACAGAAACGTCCTGCGGTATCTCCTACAGGGAAAGTGCCAGGAGGGAATTGTCGAGCTTGTTCTCAGTGTCTCTGAGAATTGCTCTGATTATCCGTGTGACCTCCTTACCAACACACTTCTTGACATATCTCCCACATTGATCGCAGTGTCTCCAGGAACGGCATTCAAGGAGCCAGGAACTTTTCTCCCTACACTGTCCATTGAGTTGGCCTCAAAACCAATATACATCCTGCTATATCTCCCACATGGAAAGTGCCAGGAGGGAAAAGTGGGGATTATGTTTCGACTTTCTCGGAACTGCTTCAAATCAACTAGATATCTTTGTGCTGTAAATCTCCCAACATCCAAATGTAAAAGCAGCAAACATCTCGCTGTATGTCCCACATCCAAAGTGCCAAGAGAGAGCTTGCTCTCCCTGTCTTTGAGTACTGTTTTCACTGTCCCGGTTACCTCTTTGCTAACATTCTCTTCAGAGCTGCAGTGAAACCAGGAACCACGTGGAGAAGGCACCCACACTGAAAGTGCCTGGAGGGAACACTGGGGCTTCTTCTCAGTGTCTCTGACATAGGGTTTCACTGTCCCGGGAAAGTCTCTGCTAACACCCTGCAGAGCGCAGTGCTCAATATACAGAGACTTTCTCGGAACTGCTTCAAATCAACTAGATATCTTTGTGCTGTAAATCTCCCAACAGCCAAACGCAAATGCAGCAAACATCTCGCTGTATGTCCCACATCCAAAGTGCTAAGAGAGTAATGTAGAGCTTGCTCTCCCTTCTTTGAGCACTGTTTTCACTGTCCCGATGACCCCTTTGCTAACATTCTCTTTAGAGCTGCAGTGAAACCAGGAACCACGTGGAGAAGGCACCCACACTGAAAGTGCCTGGAAGGAACATTGGGGCTTTTTCTCAGTGTCTCTGACCATAGGGTTTCACTGTCCCGGGAAAGTCTCTGCTAACACCCTGCAGAGCGCAGTGCCCAATATACAGAAACGTCTTGCGGTATCTCCTACAGGGAAAGTGCCAGGAAGGAATTTTCGAGCTTGTTCTCAGTGTCTCTGAGAATTGCTCTGATTATCCGTGTGACCTCTTTGCTAAGACTCTCCAGAGAGACGTCCTCAAAACCAACACACATCTTGACATATCTCCCACATTGATCGCAGTGTCTCCAGGAACGGCATTCAAGGAGCCAGGAACTTTTCTCCCTACACTGTCCTTTGAGTTGGCCTCAAAACCAATATACATCCTGCTATATCTCCCACATGGAAAGTGCCAGGAGGGAAAAGTGGGGATTATGTTTCGACTTTCTCGGAACTGCTTCAAATCAACTAGATATCTTTGTGCTGTAAATCTCCCAACAGCCAAACGCAAATGCAGCAAACATCTCGCTGTATGTCCCACATCCAAAGTGCCAAGAGAGAGCTTGCTCTCCCTGTCTTTGAGTACTGTTTTCACTGTCCCGGTTACCTCTTTGCTAACATTCTCTTCAGAGCTGCAGTGAAAACAGGAACCACGTGGAGAAGGCACCCACACTAAAAGTGCCTGGAAGGAACATTGGGGCTTCTTCTCAGTGTCTCTGACCATAGGGTTTCACTGTCCCGGGAAAGTCTCTGCTAACACCCTGCAGAGCGCTGTGCCCAATATACAGAAACGTCTTGCGGTATCTCCTACAGGGAAACTTTTCTCCCTACACTGTCCATTAAGTTGTCCTCAAAACCAATATACATCCTGCTATATCTCCCACATGGAAAGTGCCAGGAGGGAAAAGTGGGGATTATGTTTAGACTTTCTCGGAACTGCTTCAAATCAACTAGATATCTTTGTGCTGTAAATCTCCCAACAGCCAAATGCAAATGCAGCAAACATCTCGCTGTATGTCCCACATCCAAAGTGCCAAGAGAGAGCTTGCTCTCCCTGTCTTTGAGTACTGTTTTCACTGTCCCGGTTACCTCTTTGCTAACATTCTCTTCAGAGCTGCAGTGAAACCAGGAACCACGTGGAGAAGGCACCCACACTGAAAGTGCCTGGAGGGAACATTGGGGCTTCTTCTCAGTGTCTCTGACCATAGGGTTTCACTGTCCCGAGAAAGTCTCTGCTAACACCCTGCAGAGCGCAGTGCTCAATATACAGAGACTTTCTCAGAACTGCTTCAAATCAACTAGATATCTTTGTGCTGTAAATCTCCCAACAGCCAAACGCAAATGCAGCAAACATCTCGCTGTATGTCCCACATCCAAAGTGCCAAGAGAGTAATGTAGAGCTTGCTCTCCCTTCTTTGAGCACTGTTTTCACTGTCCCGATGACCCCTTTGCTAACATTCTCTTCAGAGCTGCAGTGAAACCAGGAACCACGTGGAGAAGGCACCCACACTGAAAGTGCCTGGAAGGAACATTGGGGCTTCTTCTCAGTGTCTCTGACCATAGGGTTTCACTGTCCCGGGAAAGTCTCTGCTAACACCCTGCAGAGCGCAGTGCCCAATATACAGAAACGTCTTGCGGTATCTCCTACAGGGAAAGTGCCAGGAAGGAATTGTCGAGCTTGTTCTCAGTGTCTCTGAGAATTGCTCTGATTATCCGTGTGACCTCTTTGCTAAGACTCTCCAGAGAGACGTCCTCAAAACCAACACACATCTTGACATATCTCCCACATTGATCGCAGTGTCTCCAGGAACGGCATTCAAGGAGCCAGGAACTTTTCTCCCTACACTGTCCATTGAGTTGGCCTCAAAACCAATATACATCCTGCTATATCTCCCACATGGAAAGTGCCAGGAGGGAAAAGTGGGGATTATGTTTAGACTTTCTCGGAACTGCTTCAAATCAACTAGATATCTTTGTGCTGTAAATCTCCCAACAGCCAAACGCAAATGCAGCAAACATCTCGCTGTATGTTCCACATCCAAAGTGCCAAGAGAGAGCTTGCTCTCCCTGTCTTTGAGTACTGTTTTCACTGTCCCGGTTACCTCTTTGCTAACATTCTCTTCAGAGCTGCAGTGAAAACAGGAACCACGTGGAGAAGGCACCCACACTGAAAGTGCCTGGAGGGAACATTGGGGCTTCTTCTCAGTGTCTCTGACCATAGGGTTTCACTGTCCCGAGAAAGTCTCTGCTAACACCCTGCAGAGCGCAGTGCTCAATATACAGAGACTTTCTCAGAACTGCTTCAAATCAACTAGATATCTTTGTGCTGTAAATCTCCCAACAGCCAAACGCAAATGCAGCAAACATCTCGCTGTATGTCCCACATCCAAAGTGCCAAGAGAGTAATGTAGAGCTTGCTCTCCCTTCTTTGAGCACTGTTTTCACTGTCCCGATGACCCCTTTGCTAACATTCTCTTCAGAGCTGCAGTGAAACCAGGAACCACGTGGAGAAGGCACCCACACTGAAAGTGCCTGGAAGGAACATTGGGGCTTCTTCTCAGTGTCTCTGACCATAGGGTTTCACTGTCCCGGGAAAGTCTCTGCTAACACCCTGCAGAGCGCAGTGCCCAATATACAGAAACGTCTTGTGGTATCTCCTACAGGGAAAGTGCCAGGAAGGAATTGTCGAGCTTGTTCTCAGTGTCTCTGAGAATTGCTCTGATTATCCGTGTGACCTCTTTGCTAAGACTCTCCAGAGAGACGTCCTCAAAACCAACACACATCTTGACATATCTCCCACGTTGATCGCAGTGTCTCCAGGAACGGCATTCAAGGAGCCAGGAACTTTTCTCCCTACACTGTCCTTTGAGTTGGCCTCAAAACCAATATACATCCTGCTATATCTCCCACATGGAAAGTGCCAGGAGGGAAAAGTGGGGATTATGTTTCGACTTTCTCGGAACTGCTTCAAATCAACTAGATATCTTTGTGCTGTAAATCTCCCAACAGCCAAATGCAAATGCAGCAAACATCTCGCTGTATGTCCCACATCCAAAGTGCCAAGAGAGAGCTTGCTCTCCCTGTCTTTGAGTACTGTTTTCACTGTCCCGGTTACCTCTTTGCTAACATTCTCTTCAGAGCTGCAGTGAAACCAGGAACCACGTGGAGAAGGCACCCACACTGAAAGTGCCTGGAGGGAACATTGGGGCTTCTTCTCAGTGTCTCTGACATAGGGTTTCACTGTCCCGGGAAAGTCTCTGCTAACACCCTGCAGAGCGCAGTGCCCAATATACAGAAACGTCCTGCGGTATCTCCTACAGGGAAAGTGCCAGGAGGGAATTGTCGAGCTTGTTCTCAGTGTCTCTGAGAATTGCTCTGATTATCCGTGTGACCTCCTTACCAACACACTTCTTGACATATCTCCCACATTGATCGCAGTGTCTCCAGGAACGGCATTCAAGGAGCCAGGAACTTTTCTCCCTACACTGTCCATTGAGTTGGCCTCAAAACCAATATACATCCTGCTATATCTCCCACATGGAAAGTGCCAGGAGGGAAAAGTGGGGATTATGTTTCGACTTTCTCGGAACTGCTTCAAATCAACTAGATATCTTTGTGCTGTAAATCTCCCAACATCCAAATGTAAAAGCAGCAAACATCTCGCTGTATGTCCCACATCCAAAGTGCCAAGAGAGAGCTTGCTCTCCCTGTCTTTGAGTACTGTTTTCACTGTCCCGGTTACCTCTTTGCTAACATTCTCTTCAGAGCTGCAGTGAAACCAGGAACCACGTGGAGAAGGCACCCACACTGAAAGTGCCTGGAGGGAACACTGGGGCTTCTTCTCAGTGTCTCTGACATAGGGTTTCACTGTCCCGGGAAAGTCTCTGCTAACACCCTGCAGAGCGCAGTGCTCAATATACAGAGACTTTCTCGGAACTGCTTCAAATCAACTAGATATCTTTGTGCTGTAAATCTCCCAACAGCCAAACGCAAATGCAGCAAACATCTCGCTGTATGTCCCACATCCAAAGTGCTAAGAGAGTAATGTAGAGCTTGCTCTCCCTTCTTTGAGCACTGTTTTCACTGTCCCGATGACCCCTTTGCTAACATTCTCTTTAGAGCTGCAGTGAAACCAGGAACCACGTGGAGAAGGCACCCACACTGAAAGTGCCTGGAAGGAACATTGGGGCTTTTTCTCAGTGTCTCTGACCATAGGGTTTCACTGTCCCGGGAAAGTCTCTGCTAACACCCTGCAGAGCGCAGTGCCCAATATACAGAAACGTCTTGCGGTATCTCCTACAGGGAAAGTGCCAGGAAGGAATTTTCGAGCTTGTTCTCAGTGTCTCTGAGAATTGCTCTGATTATCCGTGTGACCTCTTTGCTAAGACTCTCCAGAGAGACGTCCTCAAAACCAACACACATCTTGACATATCTCCCACATTGATCGCAGTGTCTCCAGGAACGGCATTCAAGGAGCCAGGAACTTTTCTCCCTACACTGTCCTTTGAGTTGGCCTCAAAACCAATATACATCCTGCTATATCTCCCACATGGAAAGTGCCAGGAGGGAAAAGTGGGGATTATGTTTCGACTTTCTCGGAACTGCTTCAAATCAACTAGATATCTTTGTGCTGTAAATCTCCCAACAGCCAAACGCAAATGCAGCAAACATCTCGCTGTATGTCCCACATCCAAAGTGCCAAGAGAGAGCTTGCTCTCCCTGTCTTTGAGTACTGTTTTCACTGTCCCGGTTACCTCTTTGCTAACATTCTCTTCAGAGCTGCAGTGAAAACAGGAACCACGTGGAGAAGGCACCCACACTAAAAGTGCCTGGAAGGAACATTGGGGCTTCTTCTCAGTGTCTCTGACCATAGGGTTTCACTGTCCCGGGAAAGTCTCTGCTAACACCCTGCAGAGCGCTGTGCCCAATATACAGAAACGTCTTGCGGTATCTCCTACAGGGAAACTTTTCTCCCTACACTGTCCATTAAGTTGTCCTCAAAACCAATATACATCCTGCTATATCTCCCACATGGAAAGTGCCAGGAGGGAAAAGTGGGGATTATGTTTAGACTTTCTCGGAACTGCTTCAAATCAACTAGATATCTTTGTGCTGTAAATCTCCCAACAGCCAAATGCAAATGCAGCAAACATCTCGCTGTATGTCCCACATCCAAAGTGCCAAGAGAGAGCTTGCTCTCCCTGTCTTTGAGTACTGTTTTCACTGTCCCGGTTACCTCTTTGCTAACATTCTCTTCAGAGCTGCAGTGAAACCAGGAACCACGTGGAGAAGGCACCCACACTGAAAGTGCCTGGAGGGAACATTGGGGCTTCTTCTCAGTGTCTCTGACCATAGGGTTTCACTGTCCCGAGAAAGTCTCTGCTAACACCCTGCAGAGCGCAGTGCTCAATATACAGAGACTTTCTCAGAACTGCTTCAAATCAACTAGATATCTTTGTGCTGTAAATCTCCCAACAGCCAAACGCAAATGCAGCAAACATCTCGCTGTATGTCCCACATCCAAAGTGCCAAGAGAGTAATGTAGAGCTTGCTCTCCCTTCTTTGAGCACTGTTTTCACTGTCCCGATGACCCCTTTGCTAACATTCTCTTCAGAGCTGCAGTGAAACCAGGAACCACGTGGAGAAGGCACCCACACTGAAAGTGCCTGGAAGGAACATTGGGGCTTCTTCTCAGTGTCTCTGACCATAGGGTTTCACTGTCCCGGGAAAGTCTCTGCTAACACCCTGCAGAGCGCAGTGCCCAATATACAGAAACGTCTTGTGGTATCTCCTACAGGGAAAGTGCCAGGAAGGAATTGTCGAGCTTGTTCTCAGTGTCTCTGAGAATTGCTCTGATTATCCGTGTGACCTCTTTGCTAAGACTCTCCAGAGAGACGTCCTCAAAACCAACACACATCTTGACATATCTCCCACATTGATCGCAGTGTCTCCAGGAACGGCATTCAAGGAGCCAGGAACTTTTCTCCCTACACTGTCCTTTGAGTTGGCCTCAAAACCAATATACATCCTGCTATATCTCCCACATGGAAAGTGCCAGGAGGGAAAAGTGGGGATTATGTTTCGACTTTCTCGGAACTGCTTCAAATCAACTAGATATCTTTGTGCTGTAAATCTCCCAACAGCCAAATGCAAATGCAGCAAACATCTCGCTGTATGTCCCACATCCAAAGTGCCAAGAGAGAGCTTGCTCTCCCTGTCTTTGAGTACTGTTTTCACTGTCCCGGTTACCTCTTTGCTAACATTCTCTTCAGAGCTGCAGTGAAACCAGGAACCACGTGGAGAAGGCACCCACACTGAAAGTGCCTGGAGGGAACATTGGGGCTTCTTCTCAGTGTCTCTGACATAGGGTTTCACTGTCCCGGGAAAGTCTCTGCTAACACCCTGCAGAGCGCAGTGCCCAATATACAGAAACGTCCTGCGGTATCTCCTACAGGGAAAGTGCCAGGAGGGAATTGTCGAGCTTGTTCTCAGTGTCTCTGAGAATTGCTCTGATTATCCGTGTGACCTCCTTACCAACACACTTCTTGACATATCTCCCACATTGATCGCAGTGTCTCCAGGAACGGCATTCAAGGAGCCAGGAACTTTTCTCCCTACACTGTCCATTGAGTTGGCCTCAAAACCAATCTACATCCTGCTATATCTCCCACATGGAAAGTGCCAGGAGGGAAAAGTGGGGATTATGTTTCGACTTTCTCGGAACTGCTTCAAATCAACTAGATATCTTTGTGCTGTAAATCTCCCAACATCCAAATGTAAAAGCAGCAAACATCTCGCTGTATGTCCCACATCCAAAGTGCCAAGAGAGAGCTTGCTCTCCCTGTCTTTGAGTACTGTTTTCACTGTCCCGGTTACCTCTTTGCTAACATTCTCTTCAGAGCTGCAGTGAAACCAGGAACCACGTGGAGAAGGCACCCACACTGAAAGTGCCTGGAGGGAACACTGGGGCTTCTTCTCAGTGTCTCTGACATAGGGTTTCACTGTCCCGGGAAAGTCTCTGCTAACACCCTGCAGAGCGCAGTGCTCAATATACAGAGACTTTCTCGGAACTGCTTCAAATCAACTAGATATCTTTGTGCTGTAAATCTCCCAACAGCCAAACGCAAATGCAGCAAACATCTCGCTGTATGTCCCACATCCAAAGTGCTAAGAGAGTAATGTAGAGCTTGCTCTCCCTTCTTTGAGCACTGTTTTCACTGTCCCGATGACCCCTTTGCTAACATTCTCTTTAGAGCTGCAGTGAAAACAGGAACCACGTGGAGAAGGCACCCACACTGAAAGTGCCTGGAAGGAACATTGGGGCTTTTTCTCAGTGTCTCTGACCATAGGGTTTCACTGTCCCGGGAAAGTCTCTGCTAACACCCTGCAGAGCGCAGTGCCCAATATACAGAAACGTCTTGCGGTATCTCCTACAGGGAAAGTGCCAGGAAGGAATTGTCGAGCTTGTTCTCAGTGTCTCTGAGAATTGCTCTGATTATCCGTGTGACCTCTTTGCTAAGACTCTCCAGAGAGACGTCCTCAAAACCAACACACATCTTGACATATCTCCCACATTGATCGCAGTGTCTCCAGGAACGGCATTCAAGGAGCCAGGAACTTTTCTCCCTACACTGTCCTTTGAGTTGGCCTCAAAACCAATATACATCCTGCTATATCTCCCACATGGAAAGTGCCAGGAGGGAAAAGTGGGGATTATGTTTCGACTTTCTCGGAACTGCTTCAAATCAACTAGATATCTTTGTGCTGTAAATCTCCCAACAGCCAAACGCAAATGCAGCAAACATCTCGCTGTATGTCCCACATCCAAAGTGCCAAGAGAGAGCTTGCTCTCCCTGTCTTTGAGTACTGTTTTCACTGTCCCGGTTACCTCTTTGCTAACATTCTCTTCAGAGCTGCAGTGAAAACAGGAACCACGTGGAGAAGGCACCCACACTAAAAGTGCCTGGAAGGAACATTGGGGCTTCTTCTCAGTGTCTCTGACCATAGGGTTTCACTGTCCCGGGAAAGTCTCTGCTAACACCCTGCAGAGCGCTGTGCCCAATATACAGAAACGTCTTGCGGTATCTCCTACAGGGAAACTTTTCTCCCTACACTGTCCATTAAGTTGTCCTCAAAACCAATATACATCCTGCTATATCTCCCACATGGAAAGTGCCAGGAGGGAAAAGTGGGGATTATGTTTAGACTTTCTCGGAACTGCTTCAAATCAACTAGATATCTTTGTGCTGTAAATCTCCCAACAGCCAAATGCAAATGCAGCAAACATCTCGCTGTATGTCCCACATCCAAAGTGCCAAGAGAGAGCTTGCTCTCCCTGTCTTTGAGTACTGTTTTCACTGTCCCGGTTACCTCTTTGCTAACATTCTCTTCAGAGCTGCAGTGAAACCAGGAACCACGTGGAGAAGGCACCCACACTGAAAGTGCCTGGAGGGAACATTGGGGCTTCTTCTCAGTGTCTCTGACATAGGGTTTCACTGTCCCGGGAAAGTCTCTGCTAACACCCTGCAGAGCGCAGTGCCCAATATACAGAAACGTCTTGCGGTATGTCCTACAGGGAAAGTGCCAGGAGGGAATTGTCGAGCTTGTTCTCAGTGTCTCTGAGAATTGCTCTGATTATCCGTGTGACCTCCTTACCAACACACTTCTTGACATATCTCCCACATTGATCACAGTGTCTCCAGGAACGGCATTCAAGGAGCCAGGAACTTTTCTCCCTACACTGTCCATTGAGTTGGCCTCAAAACCAATATACATCCTGCTATATCTCCCACACGGAAAGTGCCAGGAGGGAAAAGTGGGGATTATGTTTCGACTTTCTCGGAACTGCTTCAAATCAACTAGATATCTTTGTGCTGTAAATCTCCCAACATCCAAATGTAAAAGCAGCAAACATCTCGCTGTATGTCCCACATCCAAAGTGCCAAGAGAGAGCTTGCTCTCCCTGTCTTTGAGTACTGTTTTCACTGTCCCGGTTACCTCTTTGCTAACATTCTCTTCAGAGCTGCAGTGAAACCAGGAACCACGTGGAGAAGGCACCCACACTGAAAGTGCCTGGAGGGAACACTGGGGCTTCTTCTCAGTGTCTCTGACATAGGGTTTCACTGTCCCGGGAAAGTCTCTGCTAACACCCTGCAGAGCGCAGTGCTCAATATACAGAGACTTTCTCGGAACTGCTTCAAATCAACTAGATATCTTTGTGCTGTAAATCTCCCAACAGCCAAACGCAAATGCAGCAAACATCTCGCTGTATGTCCCACATCCAAAGTGCTAAGAGAGTAATGTAGAGCTTGCTCTCCCTGTCTTTGAGTACTGTTTTTACTGTCCCGATGAGCTCTTTGCTAACATTCTCTTCAGAGCTGCAGTGAAACCAGGAACCACGTGGAGAAGGCACCCACACTGAAAGTGCCTGGAGGGAACATTGGGGCTTCTTCTCAGTGTCTCTGACATAGGGTTTCACTGTCCCGAGAAAGTCTCTGCTAACACCCTGCAGAGCGCAGTGCCCAATATACAGAAACGTCTTGCGGTATCTCCTACAGGGAAAGTGCCAGGAAGGAATTGTCGAGCTTGTTCTCAGTGTCTCTGAGAATTGCTCTGATTATCCGTGTGACCTCTTTGCTAAGACTCTCCAGAGAGACGTCCTCAAAACCAACACACATCTTGACATATCTCCCACATTGATCGCAGTGTCTCCAGGAACGGCATTCAAGGAGCCAGGAACTTTTCTCCCTACACTGTCCTTTGAGTTGGCCTCAAAACCAATATACATCCTGCTATATCTCCCACATGGAAAGTGCCAGGAGGGAAAAGTGGGGATTATGTTTCGACTTTCTCGGAACTGCTTCAAATCAACTAGATATCTTTGTGCTGTAAATCTCCCAACAGCCAAACGCAAATGCAGCAAACATCTCGCTGTATGTCCCACATCCAAAGTGCCAAGAGAGAGCTTGCTCTCCCTGTCTTTGAGTACTGTTTTCACTGTCCCGGTTACCTCTTTGCTAACATTCTCTTCAGAGCTGCAGTGAAACCAGGAACCACGTGGAGAAGGCACCCACACTGAAAGTGCCTGGAGGGAACATTGGGGCTTCTTCTCAGTGTCTCTGACATAGGGTTTCACTGTCCCGGGAAAGTCTCTGCTAACACCCTGCAGAGCGCAGTGCTCAATATACAGAGACTTTCTCGGAACTGCTTCAAATCAACTAGATATCTTTGTGCTGTAAATCTCCCAACAGCCAAACGCAAAAGCAGCAAACATCTCGCTGTATGTCCCACATCCAAAGTGCTAAGAGAGTAATGTAGAGCTTGCTCTCCCTTCTTTGAGCACTGTTTTCACTGTCCCGATGACCTCTTTGGTAACATTCTCTTCAGAGCTGCAGTGAAACCAGGAACCACGTGGAGAAGGCACCCACACTGAAAGTGCCTGGAAGGAACATTGGGGCTTCTTCTCAGTGTCTCTGACCATAGGGTTTCACTGTCCCGGGAAAGTCTCTGCTAACACCCTGCAGAGCGCTGTGCCCAATATACAGAAACGTCTTGCGGTATCTCCTACAGGGAAACTTTTCTCCCTACACTGTCCATTAAGTTGTCCTCAAAACCAATATACATCCTGCTATATCTCCCACATGGAAAGTGCCAGGAGGGAAAAGTGGGGATTATGTTTAGACTTTCTCGGAACTGCTTCAAATCAACTAGATATCTTTGTGCTGTAAATCTCCCAACAGCCAAATGCAAAAGCAGCAAACATCTCGCTGTATGTCCCACATCCAAAGTGCCAAGAGAGAGCTTGCTCTCCCTGTCTTTGAGTACTGTTTTCACTGTCCCGGTTACCTCTTTGCTAACATTCTCTTCAGAGCTGCAGTGAAACCAGGAACCACGTGGAGAAGGCACCCACACTGAAAGTGCCTGGAGGGAACATTGGGGCTTCTTCTCAGTGTCTCTGACATAGGGTTTCACTGTCCCGGGAAAGTCTCTGCTAACACCCTGCAGAGCGCAGTGCCCAATATACAGAAACGTCTTGCGGTATGTCCTACAGGGAAAGTGCCAGGAGGGAATTGTCGAGCTTGTTCTCAGTGTCTCTGAGAATTGCTCTGATTATCCGTGTGACCTCCTTACCAACACACTTCTTGACATATCTCCCACATTGATCGCAGTGTCTCCAGGAACGGCATTCAAGGAGCCAGGAACTTTTCTCCCTACACTGTCCATTGAGTTGGCCTCAAAACCAATATACATCCTGCTATATCTCCCACATGGAAAGTGCCAGGAGGGAAAAGTGGGGATTATGTTTCGACTTTCTCGGAACTGCTTCAAATCAACTAGATATCTTTGTGCTGTAAATCTCCCAACATCCAAATGTAAAAGCAGCAAACATCTCGCTGTATGTCCCACATCCAAAGTGCCAAGAGAGAGCTTGCTCTCCCTGTCTTTGAGTACTGTTTTCACTGTCCCGGTTACCTCTTTGCTAACATTCTCTTCAGAGCTGCAGTGAAACCAGGAACCACGTGGAGAAGGCACCCACACTGAAAGTGCCTGGAGGGAACACTGGGGCTTCTTCTCAGTGTCTCTGACATAGGGTTTCACTGTCCCGGGAAAGTCTCTGCTAACACCCTGCAGAGCGCAGTGCTCAATATACAGAGACTTTCTCGGAACTGCTTCAAATCAACTAGATATCTTTGTGCTGTAAATCTCCCAACAGCCAAACGCAAATGCAGCAAACATCTCGCTGTATGTCCCACATCCAAAGTGCTAAGAGAGTAATGTAGAGCTTGCTCTCCCTGTCTTTGAGTACTGTTTTTACTGTCCCGATGAGCTCTTTGCTAACATTCTCTTCAGAGCTGCAGTGAAACCAGGAACCACGTGGAGAAGGCACCCACACTGAAAGTGCATGGAGGGAACATTGGCGCTTCTTCTCAGTGTCTCTGACATAGGGTTTCACTGTCCCGGGAAAGTCTCTGCTAACACCCTGCAGAGCGCAGTGCCCAATATACAGAAACGTCTTGCGGTATCTCCTACAGGGAAAGTGCCAGGAGGGAATTGTCGAGCTTGTTCTCAGTGTCTCTGAGAATTGCTCTGATTATCCGTGTGACCTCCTTACCAACACACATCTTGACATATCTCCCACATTGATCGCAGTGTCTCCAGGAACGGCATTCAAGGAGCCAGGAACTTTTCTCCCTACACTGTCCATTGAGTTGGCCTCAAAACCAATATACATCCTGCTATATCTCCCACATGGAAAGTGCCAGGAGGGAAAAGTGGGGATTATGTTTAGACTTTCTCGGAACTGCTTCAAATCAACTAGATATCTTTGTGCTGTAAATCTCCCAACAGCCAAACGCAAATGCAGCAAACATCTCGCTGTATGTCCCACATCCAAAGTGCTAAGAGAGTAATGTAGAGCTTGCTCTCCCTTCTTTGAGCACTGTTTTCACTGTCCCGATGACCCCTTTGCTAACATTCTCTTCAGAGCTGCAGTGAAACCAGGAACCACGTGGAGAAGGCACCCACACTGAAAGTGCCTGGAAGGAACATTGGGGCTTCTTCTCAGTGTCTCTGACCATAGGGTTTCACTGTCCCGGGAAAGTCTCTGCTAACACCCTGCAGAGCGCTGTGCCCAATATACAGAAACGTCTTGCGGTATCTCCTACAGGGAAAGTGCCAGGAAGGAATTGTCGAGCTTGTTCTCAGTGTCTCTGAGAATTGCTCTGATTATCCGTGTGACCTCTTTGCTAAGACTCTCCAGAGAGACGTCCTCAAAACCAACACACATCTTGACATATCTCCCACATTGATCGCAGTGTCTCCAGGAACGGCATTCAAGGAGCCAGGAACTTTTCTCCCTACACTGTCCATTGAGTTGGCCTCAAAACCAATATACATCCTGCTATATCTCCCACATGGAAAGTGCCAGGAGGGAAAAGTGGGGATTATGTTTAGACTTTCTCGGAACTGCTTCAAATCAACTAGATATCTTTGTGCTGTAAATCTCCCAACAGCCAAACGCAAATGCAGCAAACATCTCGCTGTATGTTCCACATCCAAAGTGCCAAGAGAGAGCTTGCTCTCCCTGTCTTTGAGTACTGTTTTCACTGTCCCGGTTACCTCTTTGCTAACATTCTCTTCAGAGCTGCAGTGAAACCAGGAACCACGTGGAGAAGGCACCCACACTGAAAGTGCCTGGAGGGAACATTGGGGCTTCTTCTCAGTGTCTCTGACATAGGGTTTCACTGTCCCGAGAAAGTCTCTGCTAACACCCTGCAGAGCGCAGTGCTCAATATACAGAGACTTTCTCGGAACTGCTTCAAATCAACTAGATATCTTTGTGCTGTAAATCTCCCAACAGCCAAACGCAAATGCAGCAAACATCTCGCTGTATGTCCCACATCCAAAGTGCTAAGAGAGTAATGTAGAGCTTGCTCTCCCTGTCTTTGAGCACTGTTTTCACTGTCCCGATGACCCCTTTGCTAACATTCTCTTCAGAGCTGCAGTGAAACCAGGAACCACGTGGAGAAGGCACCCACACTGAAAGTGCCTGGAAGGAACATTGGGGCTTCTTCTCAGTGTCTCTGACCATAGGGTTTCACTGTCCCGGGAAAGTCTCTGCTAACACCCTGCAGAGCGCAGTGCCCAATATACAGAAACGTCTTGCGGTATCTCCTACAGGGAAAGTGCCAGGAAGGAATTGTCGAGCTTGTTCTCAGTGTCTCTGAGAATTGCTCTGATTATCCGTGTGACCTCTTTGCTAAGACTCTCCAGAGAGACGTCCTCAAAACCAACACACATCTTGACATATCTCCCACATTGATCGCAGTGTCTCCAGGAACGGCATTGAAGGAGCCAGGAACTTTTCTCCCTACACTGTCCATTGAGTTGGCCTCAAAACCAATATACATCCTGCTATATCTCCCACATGGAAAGTGCCAGGAGGGAAAAGTGGGGATTATGTTTCGACTTTCTCGGAACTGCTTCAAATCAACTAGATATCTTTGTGCTGTAAATCTCCCAACAGCCAAACGCAAATGCAGCAAACATCTCGCTGTATGTCCCACATCCAAAGTGCCAAGAGAGAGCTTGCTCTCCCTGTCTTTGAGTACTGTTTTCACTGTCCCGGTTACCTCTTTGCTAACATTCTCTTCAGAGCTGCAGTGAAACCAGGAACCACGTGGAGAAGGCACCCACACTGAAAGTGCCTGGAGGGAACATTGGGGCTTCTTCTCAGTGTCTCTGACATAGGGTTTCACTGTCCCGGGAAAGTCTCTGCTAACACCCTGCAGAGCGCAGTGCTCAATATACAGAGACTTTCTCGGAACTGCTTCAAATCAACTAGATATCTTTGTGCTGTAAATCTCCCAACAGCCAAACGCAAAAGCAGCAAACATCTCGCTGTATGTCCCACATCCAAAGTGCTAAGAGAGTAATGTAGAGCTTGCTCTCCCTTCTTTGAGCACTGTTTTCACTGTCCCGATGACCTCTTTGGTAACATTCTCTTCAGAGCTGCAGTGAAACCAGGAACCACGTGGAGAAGGCACCCACACTGAAAGTGCCTGGAAGGAACATTGGGGCTTCTTCTCAGTGTCTCTGACCATAGGGTTTCACTGTCCCGGGAAAGTCTCTGCTAACACCCTGCAGAGCGCTGTGCCCAATATACAGAAACGTCTTGCGGTATCTCCTACAGGGAAACTTTTCTCCCTACACTGTCCATTAAGTTGTCCTCAAAACCAATATACATCCTGCTATATCTCCCACATGGAAAGTGCCAGGAGGGAAAAGTGGGGATTATGTTTAGACTTTCTCGGAACTGCTTCAAATCAACTAGATATCTTTGTGCTGTAAATCTCCCAACAGCCAAATGCAAAAGCAGCAAACATCTCGCTGTATGTCCCACATCCAAAGTGCCAAGAGAGAGCTTGCTCTCCCTGTCTTTGAGTACTGTTTTCACTGTCCCGGTTACCTCTTTGCTAACATTCTCTTCAGAGCTGCAGTGAAACCAGGAACCACGTGGAGAAGGCACCCACACTGAAAGTGCCTGGAGGGAACATTGGGGCTTCTTCTCAGTGTCTCTGACATAGGGTTTCACTGTCCCGGGAAAGTCTCTGCTAACACCCTGCAGAGCGCAGTGCCCAATATACAGAAACGTCTTGCGGTATGTCCTACAGGGAAAGTGCCAGGAGGGAATTGTCGAGCTTGTTCTCAGTGTCTCTGAGAATTGCTCTGATTATCCGTGTGACCTCCTTACCAACACACTTCTTGACATATCTCCCACATTGATCGCAGTGTCTCCAGGAACGGCATTCAAGGAGCCAGGAACTTTTCTCCCTACACTGTCCATTGAGTTGGCCTCAAAACCAATATACATCCTGCTATATCTCCCACATGGAAAGTGCCAGGAGGGAAAAGTGGGGATTATGTTTCGACTTTCTCGGAACTGCTTCAAATCAACTAGATATCTTTGTGCTGTAAATCTCCCAACATCCAAATGTAAAAGCAGCAAACATCTCGCTGTATGTCCCACATCCAAAGTGCCAAGAGAGAGCTTGCTCTCCCTGTCTTTGAGTACTGTTTTCACTGTCCCGGTTACCTCTTTGCTAACATTCTCTTCAGAGCTGCAGTGAAACCAGGAACCACGTGGAGAAGGCACCCACACTGAAAGTGCCTGGAGGGAACACTGGGGCTTCTTCTCAGTGTCTCTGACATAGGGTTTCACTGTCCCGGGAAAGTCTCTGCTAACACCCTGCAGAGCGCAGTGCTCAATATACAGAGACTTTCTCGGAACTGCTTCAAATCAACTAGATATCTTTGTGCTGTAAATCTCCCAACAGCCAAACGCAAATGCAGCAAACATCTCGCTGTATGTCCCACATCCAAAGTGCTAAGAGAGTAATGTAGAGCTTGCTCTCCCTGTCTTTGAGTACTGTTTTTACTGTCCCGATGAGCTCTTTGCTAACATTCTCTTCAGAGCTGCAGTGAAACCAGGAACCACGTGGAGAAGGCACCCACACTGAAAGTGCATGGAGGGAACATTGGCGCTTCTTCTCAGTGTCTCTGACATAGGGTTTCACTGTCCCGGGAAAGTCTCTGCTAACACCCTGCAGAGCGCAGTGCCCAATATACAGAAACGTCTTGCGGTATCTCCTACAGGGAAAGTGCCAGGAGGGAATTGTCGAGCTTGTTCTCAGTGTCTCTGAGAATTGCTCTGATTATCCGTGTGACCTCCTTACCAACACACATCTTGACATATCTCCCACATTGATCGCAGTGTCTCCAGGAACGGCATTCAAGGAGCCAGGAACTTTTCTCCCTACACTGTCCATTGAGTTGGCCTCAAAACCAATATACATCCTGCTATATCTCCCACATGGAAAGTGCCAGGAGGGAAAAGTGGGGATTATGTTTAGACTTTCTCGGAACTGCTTCAAATCAACTAGATATCTTTGTGCTGTAAATCTCCCAACAGCCAAACGCAAATGCAGCAAACATCTCGCTGTATGTCCCACATCCAAAGTGCTAAGAGAGTAATGTAGAGCTTGCTCTCCCTTCTTTGAGCACTGTTTTCACTGTCCCGATGACCCCTTTGCTAACATTCTCTTCAGAGCTGCAGTGAAACCAGGAACCACGTGGAGAAGGCACCCACACTGAAAGTGCCTGGAAGGAACATTGGGGCTTCTTCTCAGTGTCTCTGACCATAGGGTTTCACTGTCCCGGGAAAGTCTCTGCTAACACCCTGCAGAGCGCTGTGCCCAATATACAGAAACGTCTTGCGGTATCTCCTACAGGGAAAGTGCCAGGAAGGAATTGTCGAGCTTGTTCTCAGTGTCTCTGAGAATTGCTCTGATTATCCGTGTGACCTCTTTGCTAAGACTCTCCAGAGAGACGTCCTCAAAACCAACACACATCTTGACATATCTCCCACATTGATCGCAGTGTCTCCAGGAACGGCATTCAAGGAGCCAGGAACTTTTCTCCCTACACTGTCCATTGAGTTGGCCTCAAAACCAATATACATCCTGCTATATCTCCCACATGGAAAGTGCCAGGAGGGAAAAGTGGGGATTATGTTTAGACTTTCTCGGAACTGCTTCAAATCAACTAGATATCTTTGTGCTGTAAATCTCCCAACAGCCAAACGCAAATGCAGCAAACATCTCGCTGTATGTTCCACATCCAAAGTGCCAAGAGAGAGCTTGCTCTCCCTGTCTTTGAGTACTGTTTTCACTGTCCCGGTTACCTCTTTGCTAACATTCTCTTCAGAGCTGCAGTGAAACCAGGAACCACGTGGAGAAGGCACCCACACTGAAAGTGCCTGGAGGGAACATTGGGGCTTCTTCTCAGTGTCTCTGACATAGGGTTTCACTGTCCCGAGAAAGTCTCTGCTAACACCCTGCAGAGCGCAGTGCTCAATATACAGAGACTTTCTCGGAACTGCTTCAAATCAACTAGATATCTTTGTGCTGTAAATCTCCCAACAGCCAAACGCAAATGCAGCAAACATCTCGCTGTATGTCCCACATCCAAAGTGCTAAGAGAGTAATGTAGAGCTTGCTCTCCCTGTCTTTGAGCACTGTTTTCACTGTCCCGATGACCCCTTTGCTAACATTCTCTTCAGAGCTGCAGTGAAACCAGGAACCACGTGGAGAAGGCACCCACACTGAAAGTGCCTGGAAGGAACATTGGGGCTTCTTCTCAGTGTCTCTGACCATAGGGTTTCACTGTCCCGGGAAAGTCTCTGCTAACACCCTGCAGAGCGCAGTGCCCAATATACAGAAACGTCTTGCGGTATCTCCTACAGGGAAAGTGCCAGGAAGGAATTGTCGAGCTTGTTCTCAGTGTCTCTGAGAATTGCTCTGATTATCCGTGTGACCTCTTTGCTAAGACTCTCCAGAGAGACGTCCTCAAAACCAACACACATCTTGACATATCTCCCACATTGATCGCAGTGTCTCCAGGAACGGCATTGAAGGAGCCAGGAACTTTTCTCCCTACACTGTCCATTGAGTTGGCCTCAAAACCAATATACATCCTGCTATATCTCCCACATGGAAAGTGCCAGGAGGGAAAAGTGGGGATTATGTTTAGACTTTCTCGGAACTGCTTCAAATCAACTAGATATCTTTGTGCTGTAAATCTCCCAACAGCCAAACGCAAATGCAGCAAACATCTCGCTGTATGTTCCACATCCAAAGTGCCAAGAGAGAGCTTGCTCTCCCTGTCTTTGAGTACTGTTTTCACTGTCCCGGTTACCTCTTTGCTAACATTCTCTTCAGAGCTGCAGTGAAACCAGGAACCACGTGGAGAAGGCACCCACACTGAAAGTGCCTGGAGGGAACATTGGGGCTTCTTCTCAGTGTCTCTGACATAGGGTTTCACTGTCCCGAGAAAGTCTCTGCTAACACCCTGCAGAGCGCAGTGCTCAATATACAGAGACTTTCTCGGAACTGCTTCAAATCAACTAGATATCTTTGTGCTGTAAATCTCCCAACAGCCAAACGCAAATGCAGCAAACATCTCGCTGTATGTCCCACATCCAAAGTGCTAAGAGAGTAATGTAGAGCTTGCTCTCCCTGTCTTTGAGCACTGTTTTCACTGTCCCGATGACCCCTTTGCTAACATTCTCTTCAGAGCTGCAGTGAAACCAGGAACCACGTGGAGAAGGCACCCACACTGAAAGTGCCTGGAAGGAACATTGGGGCTTCTTCTCAGTGTCTCTGACCATAGGGTTTCACTGTCCCGGGAAAGTCTCTGCTAACACCCTGCAGAGCGCAGTGCCCAATATACAGAAACGTCTTGCGGTATCTCCTACAGGGAAAGTGCCAGGAAGGAATTGTCGAGCTTGTTCTCAGTGTCTCTGAGAATTGCTCTGATTATCCGTGTGACCTCTTTGCTAAGACTCTCCAGAGAGACGTCCTCAAAACCAACACACATCTTGACATATCTCCCACATTGATCGCAGTGTCTCCAGGAACGGCATTGAAGGAGCCAGGAACTTTTCTCCCTACACTGTCCATTGAGTTGGCCTCAAAACCAATATACATCCTGCTATATCTCCCACATGGAAAGTGCCAGGAGGGAAAAGTGGGGATTATGTTTAGACTTTCTCGGAACTGCTTCAAATCAACTAGATATCTTTGTGCTGTAAATCTCCCAACAGCCAAACGCAAATGCAGCAAACATCTCGCTGTATGTTCCACATCCAAAGTGCCAAGAGAGAGCTTGCTCTCCCTGTCTTTGAGTACTGTTTTCACTGTCCCGGTTACCTCTTTGCTAACATTCTCTTCAGAGCTGCAGTGAAACCAGGAACCACGTGGAGAAGGCACCCACACTGAAAGTGCCTGGAGGGAACATTGGGGCTTCTTCTCAGTGTCTCTGACATAGGGTTTCACTGTCCCGAGAAAGTCTCTGCTAACACCCTGCAGAGCGCAGTGCTCAATATACAGAGACTTTCTCGGAACTGCTTCAAATCAACTAGATATCTTTGTGCTGTAAATCTCCCAACAGCCAAACGCAAATGCAGCAAACATCTCGCTGTATGTCCCACATCCAAAGTGCTAAGAGAGTAATGTAGAGCTTGCTCTCCCTGTCTTTGAGCACTGTTTTCACTGTCCCGATGACCCCTTTGCTAACATTCTCTTCAGAGCTGCAGTGAAACCAGGAACCACGTGGAGAAGGCACCCACACTGAAAGTGCCTGGAAGGAACATTGGGGCTTCTTCTCAGTGTCTCTGACCATAGGGTTTCACTGTCCCGGGAAAGTCTCTGCTAACACCCTGCAGAGCGCAGTGCCCAATATACAGAAACGTCTTGCGGTATCTCCTACAGGGAAAGTGCCAGGAAGGAATTGTCGAGCTTGTTCTCAGTGTCTCTGAGAATTGCTCTGATTATCCGTGTGACCTCTTTGCTAAGACTCTCCAGAGAGACGTCCTCAAAACCAACACACATCTTGACATATCTCCCACATTGATCGCAGTGTCTCCAGGAACGGCATTCAAGGAGCCAGGAACTTTTCTCCCTACACTGTCCTTTGAGTTGGCCTCAAAACCAATATACATCCTGCTATATCTCCCACATGGAAAGTGCCAGGAGGGAAAAGTGGGGATTATGTTTCGACTTTCTCGGAACTGCTTCAAATCAACTAGATATCTTTGTGCTGTAAATCTCCCAACAGCCAAACGCAAATGCAGCAAACATCTCGCTGTATGTCCCACATCCAAAGTGCCAAGAGAGAGCTTGCTCTCCCTGTCTTTGAGTACTGTTTTCACTGTCCCGGTTACCTCTTTGCTAACATTCTCTTCAGAGCTGCAGTGAAACCAGGAACCACGTGGAGAAGGCACCCACACTGAAAGTGCCTGGAGGGAACATTGGGGCTTCTTCTCAGTGTCTCTGACATAGGGTTTCACTGTCCCGGGAAAGTCTCTGCTAACACCCTGCAGAGCGCAGTGCTCAATATACAGAGACTTTCTCGGAACTGCTTCAAATCAACAAGATATCTTTGTGCTGTAAATCTCCCAACAGCCAAACGCAAAAGCAGCAAACATCTCACTGTATGTCCCACATCCAAAGTGCTAAGAGAGTAATGTAGAGCTTGCTCTCCCTTCTTTGAGCACTGTTTTCACTGTCCCGATGACCTCTTTGGTAACATTCTCTTCAGAGCTGCAGTGAAACCAGGAACCACGTGGAGAAGGCACCAACACTGAAAGTGCCTGGAAGGAACATTGGGGCTTCTTCTCAGTGTCTCTGACCATAGGGTTTCACTGTCCCGGGAAAGTCTCTGCTAACACCCTGCAGAGCGCTGTGCCCAATATACAGAAACGTCTTGCGGTATCTCCCACAGGGAAAGTGCCAGGAAGGAATTGTCGAGCTTGTTCTCAGTGTCTCTGAGAATTGCTCTGATTATCCGTGTGACCTCTTTGCTAAGACTCTCCAGAGAGACGTCCTCAAAACCAACACACATCTTGACATATCTCCCACATTGATCGCAGTGTCTCCAGGAACGGCATTCAAGGAGCCAGGAACTTTTCTCCCTACACTGTCCATTGAGTTGGCCTCAAAACCAATATACATCCTGCTATATCTCCCACATGGAAAGTGCCAGGAGGGAAAAGTGGGGATTATGTTTAGACTTTCTCGGAACTGCTTCAAATCAACTAGATATCTTTGTGCTGTAAATCTCCCAACAGCCAAATGCAAATGCAGCAAACATCTCGCTGTATGTCCCACATCCAAAGTGCCAAGAGAGAGCTTGCTCTCCCTGTCTTTGAGTACTGTTTTCACTGTCCCAGTTACCTCTTTGCTAACATTCTCTTCAGAGCTGCAGTGAAACCAGGAACCACGTGGAGAAGGCACCCACACTGAAAGTGCCTGGAGGGAACATTGGGGCTTCTTCTCAGTGTCTCTGACATAGGGTTTCACTGTCCCGGGAAAGTCTCTGCTAACACCCTGCAGAGCACAGTGCTCAATATACAGAGACTTTCTCGGAACTGCTTCAAATCAACTAGATATCTTTGTGCTGTAAATCTCCCAACAGCCAAACGTAAATGCAGCAAACATCTCGCTGTATGTCCCACATCCAAAGTGCTAAGAGAGTAATGTAGAGCTTGCTCTCCCTGTCTTTGAGCAATGTTTTCACTGTCCCGATGACCCCTTTGCTAACATTCTCTTCAGAGCTGCAGTGAAACCAGGAACCACGTGGAGAAGGCACCCACACTGAAAGTGCCTGGAAGGAACATTGGGGCTTCTTCTCAGTGTCTCTGACCATAGGGTTTCACTGTCCCGGGAAAGTCTCTGCTAACACCCTGCAGAGCGCAGTGCCCAATATACAGAAACGTCTTGCGGTATCTCCTACAGGGAAAGTGCCAGGAAGGAATTGTCGAGCTTGTTCTCAGTGTCTCTGAGAATTGCTCTGATTATCCGTGTGACCTCTTTGCTAAGACTCTCCAGAGAGACGTCCTCAAAACCAACACACATCTTGACATATCTCCCACATTGATCGCAGTGTCTCCAGGAACGGCATTCAAGGAGCCAGGAACGTTTCTCCCTACACTGTCCTTTGAGTTGGCCTCAAAACCAATATACATCCTGCTATATCTCCCACATGGAAAGTGCCAGGAGGGAAAAGTGGGGATTATGTTTAGACTTTCTCGGAACTGCTTCAAATCAACTAGATATCTTTGTGCTGTAAATCTCCCAACAGCCAAATGCAAATGCAGCAAACATCTCGCTGTATGTCCCACATCCAAAGTGCCAAGAGAGAGCTTGCTCTCCCTGTCTTTGAGTACTGTTTTCACTGTCCCGGTTACCTCTTTGCTAACATTCTCTTCAGAGCTGCAGTGAAACCAGGAACCACGTGGAGAAGGCACTCACACTGAAAGTGCCTGGAGGGAACATTGGGGCTTCTTCTCAGTGTCTCTGACATAGGGTTTCACTGTCCCGGGAAAGTCTCTGCTAACACCCTGCAGAGCGCAGTGCTCAATATACAGAGACTTTCTCGGAACTGCTTCAAATCAACTAGATATCTTTGTGCTGTAAATCTCCCAACAGCCAAACGCAAAAGCAGCAAACATCTCGCTGTATGTCCCACATCCAAAGTGCCAAGAGAGAGCTTGCTCTCCCTGTCTTTGAGTACTGTTTTCACTGTCCCAGTTACCTCTTTGCTAACATTCTCTTCAGAGCTGCAGTGAAACCAGGAACCACGTGGAGAAGGCACCCACACTGAAAGTGCCTGGAGGGAACATTGGGGCTTCTTCTCAGTGTCTCTGACATAGGGTTTCACTGTCCCGGGAAAGTCTCTGCTAACACCCTGCAGAGCGCTGTGCCCAATATACAGAAACGTCTTGCGGTATGTCGTACAGGGAAAGTGCCAGGAGGGAATTGTTGAGCTTTTTCTCAGTGTCTCTGAGAATTGCTCTGATTATCCGTGTGACCTCTTTGCTAAGACTCTCCAGAGAGACGTCCTCAAAACCAACACACATCTCTACATATCTCCCACATTGATCGCAGTGTCTCCAGGAACGGCATTCAAGGAGCCAGGAACTTTTCTCCCTACACTGTCCATTGAGTTGGCCTCAAAACCAATATACATCCTGCTATATCTCCCACATGGAAAGTGCCAGGAGGGAAAAGTGGGGATTATGTTTCGACTTTCTCGGAACTGCTTCAAATCAACTAGATATCTTTGTGCTGTAAATCTCCCAACAGCCAAACGCAAAAGCAGCAAACATCTCGCTGTATGTCCCACATCCAAAGTGCTAAGAGAGTAATGTAGAGCTTGCTCTCCCTTCTTTGAGCACTGTTTTCACTGTCCCGATGACCCCTTTGCTAACATTCTCTTCAGAGCTGCAGTGAAACCAGGAACCACGTGGAGAAGGCACCCACACTGAAAGTGCCTGGAAGGAACACTGGGGCTTCTTCTCAGTGTCTCTGACCATAGGGTTTCACTGTCCCGGGAAAGTCTCTGCTAACACCCTGCAGAGCGCAGTGCCCAGTATACAGAAACGTCTTGCGGTATCTCCTACAGGGAAAGTGCCAGGAAGGAATTGTCGAGCTTGTTCTCAGTGTCTCTGAGAATTGCTCTGATTATCCGTGTGACCTCTTTGCTAAGACTCTCCAGAGAGACGTCCTCAAAACCAACACACATCTCTACATATCTCCCACATTGATCGCAGTGTCTCCAGGAACGGCATTCAAGGAGCCAGGAACTTTTCTCCCTACACTGTCCATTGAGTTGGCCTCAAAACCAATATACATCCTGCTATATCTCCCACATGGAAAGTGCCAGGAGGGAAAAGTGGGGATTATGTTTAGACTTTCTCGGAACTGCTTCAAATCAACTAGATATCTTTGTGCTGTAAATCTCCCAACAGCCAAACGCAAAAGCAGCAAACATCTCGCTGTATGTTCCACATCCAAAGTGCCAAGAGAGAGCTTGCTCTCCCTGTCTTTGAGTACTGTTTTCACTGTCCCGGTTACCTCTTTGCTAACATTCTCTTCAGAGCTGCAGTGAAACCAGGAACCACGTGGAGAAGGCACCCACACTGAAAGTGCCTGGAGGGAACATTGGGGCTTCTTCTCAGTGTCTCTGACATAGGGTTTCACTGTCCCGAGAAAGTCTCTGCTAACACCCTGCAGAGCGCAGTGCTCAATATACAGAGACTTTCTCGGAACTGCTTCAAATCAACTAGATATCTTTGTGCTGTAAATCTCCCAACAGCCAAACGCAAAAGCAGCAAACATCTCGCTGTATGTCCCACATCCAAAGTGCCAAGAGAGAGCTTGCTCTCCCTGTCTTTGAGTACTGTTTTCACTGTCCCGGTTACCTCTTTGCTAACATTCTCTTCAGAGCTGCAGTGAAACCAGGAACCACGTGGAGAAGGCACCCACACTGAAAGTGCCTGGAAGGAACATTGGGGCTTCTTCTCAGTGTCTCTGACCATAGGGTTTCACTGTCCCGGGAAAGTCTCTGCTAACACCCTGCAGAGCGCTGTGCCCAATATACAGACACGTCTTGCGGTATCTCCTACAGGGAAACTTTTCTCCCTACACTGTCCATTAAGTTGTCCTCAAAACCAATATACATCCTGCTATATCTCCCACATGGAAAGTGCCAGGAGGGAAAAGTGGGGATTATGTTTAGACTTTCTCGGAACTGCTTCAAATCAACTAGATATCTTTGTGCTGTAAATCTCCCAACAGCCAAACGCAAATGCAGCAAACATCTCGCTGTATGTCCCACATCCAAAGTGCTAAGAGAGTAATGTAGAGCTTGCTCTCCCTGTCTTTGAGTACTGTTTTTACTGTCCCGATGAGCTCTTTGCTAACATTCTCTTCAGAGCTGCAGTGAAACCAGGAACCACGTGGAGAAGGCACCCACACTGAAAGTGCCTGGAGGGAACATTGGCGCTTCTTCTCAGTGTCTCTGACATAGGGTTTCACTGTCCCGGGAAAGTCTCTGCTAACACCCTGCAGAGCGCAGTGCCCAATATACAGAAACGTCTTGCGGTATCTCCTACAGGGAAAGTGCCAGGAGGGAATTGTCGAGCTTGTTCTCAGTGTCTCTGAGAATTGCTCTGATTATCCGTGTGACCTCCTTACCAACACACTTCTTGACATATCTCCCACATTGATCGCAGTGTCTCCAGGAACGGCATTCAAGGAGCCAGGAACTTTTCTCCCTACACTGTCCATTGAGTTGGCCTCAAAACCAATATACATCCTGCTATATCTCCCACATGGAAAGTGCCAGGAGGGAAAAGTGGGGATTATGTTTCGACTTTCTCGGAACTGCTTCAAATCAACTAGATATCTTTGTGCTGTAAATCTCCCAACAGCCAAACGCAAAAGCAGCAAACATCTCGCTGTATGTCCCACATCCAAAGTGCTAAGAGAGTAATGTAGAGCTTGCTCTCCCTTCTTTGAGCACTGTTTTCACTGTCCCGATGACCCCTTTGCTAACATTCTCTTCAGAGCTGCAGTGAAACCAGGAACCACGTGGAGAAGGCACCCACACTGAAAGTGCCTGGAAGGAACATTGGGGCTTCTTCTCAGTGTCTCTGACCATAGGGTTTCACTGTCCCGGGAAAGTCTCTGCTAACACCCTGCAGAGCGCAGTGCCCAATATACAGAAACGTCTTGCGGTA
This sequence comes from Chroicocephalus ridibundus, assembly GCF_963924245.1. Lineage (NCBI taxonomy): Eukaryota > Metazoa > Chordata > Aves > Charadriiformes > Laridae > Chroicocephalus > Chroicocephalus ridibundus. The sequence continues at coordinate 2,122,259 of NW_026961439.1, forward strand.
TCTCCTACAGGGAAAGTGCCAGGAAGGAATTGTCGAGCTTGTTCTCAGTGTCTCTGAGAATTGCTCTGATTATCCGTGTGACCTCTTTGCTAAGACTCTCCAGAGAGACGTCCTCAAAACCAACACACATCTTGACATATCTCCCACATTGATCGCAGTGTCTCCAGGAACGACATTCAAGGAGCCAGGAACTTTTCTCCCTACACTGTCCTTTGAGTTGGCCTCAAAACCAATATACATCCTGCTATATCTCCCACATGGAAAGTGCCAGGAGGGAAAAGTGGGGATTATGTTTCGACTTTCTCGGAACTGCTTCAAATCAACTAGATATCTTTGTGCTGTAAATCTCCCAACAGCCAAACGCAAATGCAGCAAACATCTCGCTGTATGTCCCACATCCAAAGTGCCAAGAGAGAGCTTGCTCTCCCTGTCTTTGAGTACTGTTTTCACTGTCCCGGTTACCTCTTTGCTAACATTCTCTTCAGAGCTGCAGTGAAACCAGGAACCACGTGGAGAAGGCACCCACACTGAAAGTGCCTGGAGGGAACATTGGGGCTTCTTCTCAGTGTCTCTGACATAGGGTTTCACTGTCCCGGGAAAGTCTCTGCTAACACCCTGCAGAGCGCAGTGCTCAATATACAGAGACTTTCTCGGAACTGCTTCAAATCAACAAGATATCTTTGTGCTGTAAATCTCCCAACAGCCAAACGCAAAAGCAGCAAACATCTCGCTGTATGTCCCACATCCAAAGTGCTAAGAGAGTAATGTAGAGCTTGCTCTCCCTTCTTTGAGCACTGTTTTCACTGTCCCGATGACCTCTTTGGTAACATTCTCTTCAGAGCTGCAGTGAAACCAGGAACCACGTGGAGAAGGCACCCACACTGAAAGTGCCTGGAAGGAACATTGGGGCTTCTTCTCAGTGTCTCTGACCATAGGGTTTCACTGTCCCGGGAAAGTCTCTGCTAACACCCTGCAGAGCGCAGTGCCCAGTATACAGAAACGTCTTGCGGTATCTCCTACAGGGAAAGTGCCAGGAAGGAATTGTCGAGCTTGTTCTCAGTGTCTCTGAGAATTGCTCTGATTATCCGTGTGACCTCTTTGCTAAGACTCTCCAGAGAGACGTCCTCAAAACCAACACACATCTTGACATATCTCCCACATTGATCGCAGTGTCTCCAGGAACGGCATTGAAGGAGCCAGGAACTTTTCTCCCTACACTGTCCTTTGAGTTGGCCTCAAAACCAATATACATCCTGCTATATCTCCCACATGGAAAGTGCCAGGAGGGAAAAGTGGGGATTATGTTTCGACTTTCTCGGAACTGCTTCAAATCAACTAGATATCTTTGTGCTGTAAATCTCCCAACAGCCAAATGCAAATGCAGCAAACATCTCGCTGTATGTCCCACATCCAAAGTGCCAAGAGAGAGCTTGCTCTCCCTGTCTTTGAGTACTGTTTTCACTGTCCCGGTTACCTCTTTGCTAACATTCTCTTCAGAGCTGCAGTGAAACCAGGAACCACGTGGAGAAGGCACCCACACTGAAAGTGCCTGGAGGGAACATTGGGGCTTCTTCTCAGTGTCTCTGACATAGGGTTTCACTGTCCCGGGAAAGTCTCTGCTAACACCCTGCAGAGCGCAGTGCTCAATATACAGAGACTTTCTCGGAACTGCTTCAAATCAACTAGATATCTTTGTGCTGTAAATCTCCCAACAGCCAAACGCAAAAGCAGCAAACATCTCGCTGTATGTCCCACATCCAAAGTGCCAAGAGAGAGCTTGCTCTCCCTGTCTTTGAGTACTGTTTTCACTGTCCCAGTTACCTCTTTGCTAACATTCTCTTCAGAGCTGCAGTGAAACCAGGAACCACGTGGAGAAGGCACCCACACTGAAAGTGCCTGGAGGGAACATTGGGGCTTCTTCTCAGTGTCTCTGACATAGGGTTTCACTGTCCCGGGAAAGTCTCTGCTAACACCCTGCAGAGCGCTGTGCCCAATATACAGAAACGTCTTGCGGTATGTCGTACAGGGAAAGTGCCAGGAGGGAATTGTTGAGCTTGTTCTCAGTGTGTCTGAGAATTGCTCTGATTATCCGTGTGACCTCTTTGCTAAGACTCTCCAGAGAGACGTCCTCAAAACCAACACACATCTCTACATATCTCCCACATTGATCGCAGTGTCTCCAGGAACGGCATTCAAGGAGCCAGGAACTTTTCTCCCTACACTGTCCTTTGAGTTGGCCTCAAAACCAATATACATCCTGCTATATCTCCCACATGGAAAGTGCCAGGAGGGAAAAGTGGGGATTATGTTTAGACTTTCTCGGAACTGCTTCAAATCAACTAGATATCTTTGTGCTGTAAATCTCCCAACAGCCAAACGCAAATGCAGCAAACATCTCGCTGTATGTCCCACATCCAAAGTGCCAAGAGAGAGCTTGCTCTCCCTGTCTTTGAGTACTGTTTTCACTGTCCCGGTTACCTCTTTGCTAACATTCTCTTCAGAGCTGCAGTGAAACCAGGAACCACGTGGAGAAGGCACCCACACTGAAAGTGCCTGGAGGGAACATTGGGGCTTCTTCTCAGTGTCTCTGACATAGGGTTTCACTGTCCCGGGAAAGTCTCTGCTAACACCCTGCAGAGCGCAGTGCTCAATATACAGAGACTTTCTCGGAACTGCTTCAAATCAACAAGATATCTTTGTGCTGTAAATCTCCCAACAGCCAAACGCAAAAGCAGCAAACATCTCGCTGTATGTCCCACATCCAAAGTGCTAAGAGAGTAATGTAGAGCTTGCTCTCCCTTCTTTGAGCACTGTTTTCACTGTCCCGATGACCCCTTTGCTAACATTCTCTTCAGAGCTGCAGTGAAACCAGGAACCACGTGGAGAAGGCACCCACACTGAAAGTGCCTGGAAGGAACATTGGGGCTTCTTCTCAGTGTCTCTGACCATAGGGTTTCACTGTCCCGGGAAAGTCTCTGCTAACACCCTGCAGAGCGCAGTGCCCAGTATACAGAAACGTCTTGCGGTATCTCCTACAGGGAAAGTGCCAGGAAGGAATTGTCGAGCTTGTTCTCAGTGTCTCTGAGAATTGCTCTGATTATCCGTGTGACCTCTTTGCTAAGACTCTCCAGAGAGACGTCCTCAAAACCAACACACATCTCTACATATCTCCCACATTGATCGCAGTGTCTCCAGGAACGGCATTGAAGGAGCCAGGAACTTTTCTCCCTACACTGTCCATTGAGTTGGCCTCAAAACCAATATACATCCTGCTATATCTCCCACATGGAAAGTGCCAGGAGGGAAAAGTGGGGATTATGTTTAGACTTTCTCGGAACTGCTTCAAATCAACTAGATATCTTTGTGCTGTAAATCTCCCAACAGCCAAACGCAAATGCAGCAAACATCTCGCTGTATGTTCCACATCCAAAGTGCCAAGAGAGAGCTTGCTCTCCCTGTCTTTGAGTACTGTTTTCACTGTCCCGGTTACCTCTTTGCTAACATTCTCTTCAGAGCTGCAGTGAAACCAGGAACCACGTGGAGAAGGCACCCACACTGAAAGTGCCTGGAGGGAACATTGGGGCTTCTTCTCAGTGTCTCTGACATAGGGTTTCACTGTCCCGGGAAAGTCTCTGCTAACACCCTGCAGAGCGCAGTGCTCAATATACAGAGACTTTCTCGGAACTGCTTCAAATCAACTAGATATCTTTGTGCTGTAAATCTCCCAACAGCCAAACGCAAAAGCAGCAAACATCTCGCTGTATGTCCCACATCCAAAGTGCCAAGAGAGAGCTTGCTCTCCCTGTCTTTGAGTACTGTTTTCACTGTCCCGGTTACCTCTTTGCTAACATTCTCTTCAGAGCTGCAGTGAAACCAGGAACCACGTGGAGAAGGCACCCACACTGAAAGTGCCTGGAAGGAACATTGGGGCTTCTTCTCAGTGTCTCTGACCATAGGGTTTCACTGTCCCGGGAAAGTCTCTGCTAACACCCTGCAGAGCGCAGTGCCCAGTATACAGAAACGTCTTGCGGTATCTCCTACAGGGAAAGTGCCAGGAAGGAATTGTCGAGCTTGTTCTCAGTGTCTCTGAGAATTGCTCTGATTATCCGTGTGACCTCTTTGCTAAGACTCTCCAGAGAGACGTCCTCAAAACCAACACACATCTTGACATATCTCCCACATTGATCGCAGTGTCTCCAGGAACGGCATTGAAGGAGCCAGGAACTTTTCTCCCTACACTGTCCTTTGAGTTGGCCTCAAAACCAATATACATCCTGCTATATCTCCCACATGGAAAGTGCCAGGAGGGAAAAGTGGGGATTATGTTTCGACTTTCTCGGAACTGCTTCAAATCAACTAGATATCTTTGTGCTGTAAATCTCCCAACAGCCAAATGCAAATGCAGCAAACATCTCGCTGTATGTCCCACATCCAAAGTGCCAAGAGAGAGCTTGCTCTCCCTGTCTTTGAGTACTGTTTTCACTGTCCCGGTTACCTCTTTGCTAACATTCTCTTCAGAGCTGCAGTGAAACCAGGAACCACGTGGAGAAGGCACCCACACTGAAAGTGCCTGGAGGGAACATTGGGGCTTCTTCTCAGTGTCTCTGACATAGGGTTTCACTGTCCCGGGAAAGTCTCTGCTAACACCCTGCAGAGCGCAGTGCTCAATATACAGAGACTTTCTCGGAACTGCTTCAAATCAACTAGATATCTTTGTGCTGTAAATCTCCCAACAGCCAAACGCAAAAGCAGCAAACATCTCGCTGTATGTCCCACATCCAAAGTGCCAAGAGAGAGCTTGCTCTCCCTGTCTTTGAGTACTGTTTTCACTGTCCCAGTTACCTCTTTGCTAACATTCTCTTCAGAGCTGCAGTGAAACCAGGAACCACGTGGAGAAGGCACCCACACTGAAAGTGCCTGGAGGGAACATTGGGGCTTCTTCTCAGTGTCTCTGACATAGGGTTTCACTGTCCCGGGAAAGTCTCTGCTAACACCCTGCAGAGCGCTGTGCCCAATATACAGAAACGTCTTGCGGTATGTCGTACAGGGAAAGTGCCAGGAGGGAATTGTTGAGCTTGTTCTCAGTGTGTCTGAGAATTGCTCTGATTATCCGTGTGACCTCTTTGCTAAGACTCTCCAGAGAGACGTCCTCAAAACCAACACACATCTCTACATATCTCCCACATTGATCGCAGTGTCTCCAGGAACGGCATTCAAGGAGCCAGGAACTTTTCTCCCTACACTGTCCTTTGAGTTGGCCTCAAAACCAATATACATCCTGCTATATCTCCCACATGGAAAGTGCCAGGAGGGAAAAGTGGGGATTATGTTTAGACTTTCTCGGAACTGCTTCAAATCAACTAGATATCTTTGTGCTGTAAATCTCCCAACAGCCAAACGCAAATGCAGCAAACATCTCGCTGTATGTCCCACATCCAAAGTGCCAAGAGAGAGCTTGCTCTCCCTGTCTTTGAGTACTGTTTTCACTGTCCCGGTTACCTCTTTGCTAACATTCTCTTCAGAGCTGCAGTGAAACCAGGAACCACGTGGAGAAGGCACCCACACTGAAAGTGCCTGGAGGGAACATTGGGGCTTCTTCTCAGTGTCTCTGACATAGGGTTTCACTGTCCCGGGAAAGTCTCTGCTAACACCCTGCAGAGCGCAGTGCTCAATATACAGAGACTTTCTCGGAACTGCTTCAAATCAACAAGATATCTTTGTGCTGTAAATCTCCCAACAGCCAAACGCAAAAGCAGCAAACATCTCGCTGTATGTCCCACATCCAAAGTGCTAAGAGAGTAATGTAGAGCTTGCTCTCCCTTCTTTGAGCACTGTTTTCACTGTCCCGATGACCCCTTTGCTAACATTCTCTTCAGAGCTGCAGTGAAACCAGGAACCACGTGGAGAAGGCACCCACACTGAAAGTGCCTGGAAGGAACATTGGGGCTTCTTCTCAGTGTCTCTGACCATAGGGTTTCACTGTCCCGGGAAAGTCTCTGCTAACACCCTGCAGAGCGCAGTGCCCAGTATACAGAAACGTCTTGCGGTATCTCCTACAGGGAAAGTGCCAGGAAGGAATTGTCGAGCTTGTTCTCAGTGTCTCTGAGAATTGCTCTGATTATCCGTGTGACCTCTTTGCTAAGACTCTCCAGAGAGACGTCCTCAAAACCAACACACATCTCTACATATCTCCCACATTGATCGCAGTGTCTCCAGGAACGGCATTGAAGGAGCCAGGAACTTTTCTCCCTACACTGTCCATTGAGTTGGCCTCAAAACCAATATACATCCTGCTATATCTCCCACATGGAAAGTGCCAGGAGGGAAAAGTGGGGATTATGTTTAGACTTTCTCGGAACTGCTTCAAATCAACTAGATATCTTTGTGCTGTAAATCTCCCAACAGCCAAACGCAAATGCAGCAAACATCTCGCTGTATGTTCCACATCCAAAGTGCCAAGAGAGAGCTTGCTCTCCCTGTCTTTGAGTACTGTTTTCACTGTCCCGGTTACCTCTTTGCTAACATTCTCTTCAGAGCTGCAGTGAAAACAGGAACCACGTGGAGAAGGCACCCACACTGAAAGTGCCTGGAGGGAACATTGGGGCTTCTTCTCAGTGTCTCTGACATAGGGTTTCACTGTCCCGGGAAAGTCTCTGCTAACACCCTGCAGAGCGCAGTGCTCAATATACAGAGACTTTCTCGGAACTGCTTCAAATCAACTAGATATCTTTGTGCTGTAAATCTCCCAACAGCCAAACGCAAAAGCAGCAAACATCTCGCTGTATGTCCCACATCCAAAGTGCCAAGAGAGAGCTTGCTCTCCCTGTCTTTGAGTACTGTTTTCACTGTCCCGGTTACCTCTTTGCTAACATTCTCTTCAGAGCTGCAGTGAAACCAGGAACCACGTGGAGAAGGCACCCACACTGAAAGTGCCTGGAAGGAACATTGGGGCTTCTTCTCAGTGTCTCTGACCATAGGGTTTCACTGTCCCGGGAAAGTCTCTGCTAACACCCTGCAGAGCGCTGTGCCCAATATACAGACACGTCTTGCGGTATCTCCTACAGGGAAACTTTTCTCCCTACACTGTCCATTAAGTTGTCCTCAAAACCAATATACATCCTGCTATATCTCCCACATGGAAAGTGCCAGGAGGGAAAAGTGGGGATTATGTTTAGACTTTCTCGGAACTGCTTCAAATCAACTAGATATCTTTGTGCTGTAAATCTCCCAACAGCCAAACGCAAATGCAGCAAACATCTCGCTGTATGTCCCACATCCAAAGTGCCAAGAGAGAGCTTGCTCTCCCTGTCTTTGAGTACTGTTTTCACTGTCCCAGTTACCTCTTTGCTAACATTCTCTTCAGAGCTGCAGTGAAACCAGGAACCACGTGGAGAAGGCACCCACACTGAAAGTGCCTGGAGGGAACACTGGGGCTTCTTCTCAGTGTCTCTGACATAGGGTTTCACTGTCCCGGGAAAGTCTCTGCTAACACCCTGCAGAGCGCAGTGCCCAATATACAGAAACGTCCTGCGGTATCTCCTACAGGGAAAGTGCCAGGAGGGAATTGTCGAGCTTGTTCTCAGTGTCTCTGAGAATTGCTCTGATTATCCGTGTGACCTCCTTACCAACACACTTCTTGACATATCTCCCACATTGATCGCAGTGTCTCCAGGAACGGCATTCAAGGAGCCAGGAACTTTTCTCCCTACACTGTCCATTGAGTTGTCCTCAAAACCAATCTACATCCTGCTATATCTCCCACATGGAAAGTGCCAGGAGGGAAAAGTGGGGATTATGTTTCGACTTTCTCGGAACTGCTTCAAATCAACTAGATATCTTTGTGCTGTAAATCTCCCAACAGCCAAACGCAAATGCAGCAAACATCTCGCTGTATGTCCCACATCCAAAGTGCCAAGAGAGAGCTTGCTCTCCCTGTCTTTGAGTACTGTTTTCACTGTCCCGGTTACCTCTTTGCTAACATTCTCTTCAGAGCTGCAGTGAAACCAGGAACCACGTGGAGAAGGCACCCACACTGAAAGTGCCTGGAGGGAACACTGGGGCTTCTTCTCAGTGTCTCTGACATAGGGTTTCACTGTCCCGGGAAAGTCTCTGCTAACACCCTGCAGAGCGCAGTGCTCAATATACAGAGACTTTCTCGGAACTGCTTCAAATCAACTAGATATCTTTGTGCTGTAAATCTCCCAACAGCCAAACGCAAATGCAGCAAACATCTCGCTGTATGTCCCACATCCAAAGTGCTAAGAGAGTAATGTAGAGCTTGCTCTCCCTGTCTTTGAGTACTGTTTTTACTGTCCCGATGAGCTCTTTGCTAACATTCTCTTCAGAGCTGCAGTGAAACCAGGAACCACGTGGAGAAGGCACCCACACTGAAAGTGCCTGGAGGGAACATTGGCACTTCTTCTCAGTGTCTCTGACATAGGGTTTCACTGTCCCGGGAAAGTCTCTGCTAACACCCTGCAGAGCGCAGTGCCCAATATACAGAAACGTCTTGCGGTATCTCCTACAGGGAAAGTGCCAGGAGGGAATTGTCGAGCTTGTTCTCAGTGTCTCTGAGAATTGCTCTGATTATCCGTGTGACCTCCTTACCAACACACTTCTTGACATATCTCCCACATTGATCGCAGTGTCTCCAGGAACGGCATTCAAGGAGCCAGGAACTTTTCTCCCTACACTGTCCATTGAGTTGGCCTCAAAACCAATATACATCCTGCTATATCTCCCACATGGAAAGTGCCAGGAGGGAAAAGTGGGGATTATGTTTCGACTTTCTCGGAACTGCTTCAAATCAACTAGATATCTTTGTGCTGTAAATCTCCCAACAGCCAAACGCAAAAGCAGCAAACATCTCGCTGTATGTCCCACATCCAAAGTGCTAAGAGAGTAATGTAGAGCTTGCTCTCCCTTCTTTGAGCACTGTTTTCACTGTCCCGATGACCCCTTTGCTAACATTCTCTTCAGAGCTGCAGTGAAACCAGGAACCACGTGGAGAAGGCACCCACACTGAAAGTGCCTGGAAGGAACATTGGGGCTTCTTCTCAGTGTCTCTGACCATAGGGTTTCACTGTCCCGGGAAAGTCTCTGCTAACACCCTGCAGAGCGCAGTGCCCAATATACAGAAACGTCTTGCGGTATCTCCTACAGGGAAAGTGCCAGGAAGGAATTGTCGAGCTTGTTCTCAGTGTCTCTGAGAATTGCTCTGATTATCCGTGTGACCTCTTTGCTAAGACTCTCCAGAGAGACGTCCTCAAAACCAACACACATCTTGACATATCTCCCACATTGATCGCAGTGTCTCCAGGAACGGCATTCAAGGAGCCAGGAACTTTTCTCCCTACACTGTCCTTTGAGTTGGCCTCAAAACCAATATACATCCTGCTGTATCTCCCACATGGAAAGTGCCAGGAGGGAAAAGTGGGGATTATGTTTAGACTTTCTCGGAACTGCTTCAAATCAACTAGATATCTTTGTGCTGTAAATCTCCCAACAGCCAAATGGAAATGCAGCAAACATCTCGCTGTATGTCCCACATCCAAAGTGCCAAGAGAGAGCTTGCTCTCCCTGTCTTTGAGTACTGTTTTCACTGTCCCGGTTACCTCTTTGCTAACATTCTCTTCAGAGCTGCAGTGAAACCAGGAACCACGTGGAGAAGGCACCCACACTGAAAGTGCCTGGAGGGAACATTGGGGCTTCTTCTCAGTGTCTCTGACATAGGGTTTCACTGTCCCGGGAAAGTCTCTGCTAACACCCTGCAGAGCGCAGTGCTCAATATACAGAGACTTTCTCGGAACTGCTTCAAATCAACAAGATATCTTTGTGCTGTAAATCTCCCAACAGCCAAACGCAAAAGCAGCAAACATCTCACTGTATGTCCCACATCCAAAGTGCTAAGAGAGTAATGTAGAGCTTGCTCTCCCTTCTTTGAGCACTGTTTTCACTGTCCCGATGACCTCTTTGGTAACATTCTCTTCAGAGCTGCAGTGAAACCAGGAACCACGTGGAGAAGGCACCCACAGTGAAAGTGCCTGGAAGGAACATTGGGGCTTCTTCTCAGTGTCTCTGACCATAGGGTTTCACTGTCCCGGGAAAGTCTCTGCTAACACCCTGCAGAGCGCTGTGCCCAATATACAGAAACGTCTTGCGGTATCTCCTACAGGGAAACTTTTCTCCCTACACTGTCCATTAATTTGTCCTCAAAACCAATATACATCCTGCTATATCTCCCACATGGAAAGTGCCAGGAGGGAAAAGTGGGGATTATGTTTAGACTTTCTCGGAACGGCTTCAAATCAACTAGATATCTTTGTGCTGTAAATCTCCCAACAGCCAAACGCAAAAGCAGCAAACATCTCGCTGTATGTCCCACATCCAAAGTGCCAAGAGAGAGCTTGCTCTCCCTGTCTTTGAGTACTGTTTTCACTGTCCCAGTTACCTCTTTGCTAACATTCTCTTCAGAGCTGCAGTGAAACCAGGAACCACGTGGAGAAGGCACCCACACTGAAAGTGCCTGGAAGGAACACTGGGGCTTCTTCTCAGTGTCTCTGACATAGGGTTTCACTGTCCCGGGAGAGTCTCTGCTAACACCCTGCCGAGCGCAGTGCCCAATATACAGAAACGTCCTGCGGTATCTCCTACAGGGAAAGTGCCAGGAGGGAATTGTCGAGCTTGTTCTCAGTGTCTCTGAGAATTGCTCTGATTATCCGTGTGACCTCCTTACCAACACACTTCTTGACATATCTCCCACATTGATCGCAGTGTCTCCAGGAACGGCATTCAAGGAGCCAGGAACTTTTCTCCCTACACTGTCCATTGACTTGTCCTCAAAACCAATCTACATCCTGCTATATCTCCCACCTGGAAAGTGCCAGGAGGGAAAAGTGGGGATTATGTTTCGACTTTCTCGGAACTGCTTCAAATCAACTAGATATCTTTGTGCTGTAAATCTCCCAACAGCCAAACGCAAATGCAGCAAACATCTCGCTGTATGTCCCACATCCAAAGTGCCAAGAGAGAGCTTGCTCTCCCTGTCTTTGAGTACTGTTTTCACTGTCCCGGTTACCTCTTTGCTAACATTCTCTTCAGAGCTGCAGTGAAACCAGGAACCACGTGGAGAAGGCACCCACACTGAAAGTGCCTGGAGGGAACACTGGGGCTTCTTCTCAGTGTCTCTGACATAGGGTTTCACTGTCCCGGGAAAGTCTCTGCTAACACCCTGCAGAGCGCAGTGCTCAATATACAGAGACTTTCTCGGAACTGCTTCAAATCAACTAGATATCTTTGTGCTGTAAATCTCCCAACAGCCAAACGCAAATGCAGCAAACATCTCGCTGTATGTCCCACATCCAAAGTGCTAAGAGAGTAATGTAGAGCTTGCTCTCCCTGTCTTTGAGTACTGTTTTTACTGTCCCGATGAGCTCTTTGCTAACATTCTCTTCAGAGCTGCAGTGAAACCAGGAACCACGTGGAGAAGGCACCCACACTGAAAGTGCCTGGAGGGAACATTGGCACTTCTTCTCAGTGTCTCTGACATAGGGTTTCACTGTCCCGGGAAAGTCTCTGCTAACACCCTGCAGAGCGCAGTGCCCAATATACAGAAACGTCTTGCGGTATCTCCTACAGGGAAAGTGCCAGGAGGGAATTGTCGAGCTTGTTCTCAGTGTCTCTGAGAATTGCTCTGATTATCCGTGTGACCTCCTTACCAACACACTTCTTGACATATCTCCCACATTGATCGCAGTGTCTCCAGGAACGGCATTCAAGGAGCCAGGAACTTTTCTCCCTACACTGTCCATTGAGTTGGCCTCAAAACCAATATACATCCTGCTATATCTCCCACATGGAAAGTGCCAGGAGGGAAAAGTGGGGATTATGTTTCGACTTTCTCGGAACTGCTTCAAATCAACTAGATATCTTTGTGCTGTAAATCTCCCAACAGCCAAACGCAAAAGCAGCAAACATCTCGCTGTATGTCCCACATCCAAAGTGCTAAGAGAGTAATGTAGAGCTTGCTCTCCCTTCTTTGAGCACTGTTTTCACTGTCCCGATGACCCCTTTGCTAACATTCTCTTCAGAGCTGCAGTGAAACCAGGAACCACGTGGAGAAGGCACCCACACTGAAAGTGCCTGGAAGGAACATTGGGGCTTCTTCTCAGTGTCTCTGACCATAGGGTTTCACTGTCCCGGGAAAGTCTCTGCTAACACCCTGCAGAGCGCAGTGCCCAATATACAGAAACGTCTTGCGGTATCTCCTACAGGGAAAGTGCCAGGAAGGAATTGTCGAGCTTGTTCTCAGTGTCTCTGAGAATTGCTCTGATTATCCGTGTGACCTCTTTGCTAAGACTCTCCAGAGAGACGTCCTCAAAACCAACACACATCTTGACATATCTCCCACATTGATCGCAGTGTCTCCAGGAACGGCATTCAAGGAGCCAGGAACTTTTCTCCCTACACTGTCCTTTGAGTTGGCCTCAAAACCAATATACATCCTGCTGTATCTCCCACATGGAAAGTGCCAGGAGGGAAAAGTGGGGATTATGTTTAGACTTTCTCGGAACTGCTTCAAATCAACTAGATATCTTTGTGCTGTAAATCTCCCAACAGCCAAATGGAAATGCAGCAAACATCTCGCTGTATGTCCCACATCCAAAGTGCCAAGAGAGAGCTTGCTCTCCCTGTCTTTGAGTACTGTTTTCACTGTCCCGGTTACCTCTTTGCTAACATTCTCTTCAGAGCTGCAGTGAAACCAGGAACCACGTGGAGAAGGCACCCACACTGAAAGTGCCTGGAGGGAACATTGGGGCTTCTTCTCAGTGTCTCTGACATAGGGTTTCACTGTCCCGGGAAAGTCTCTGCTAACACCCTGCAGAGCGCAGTGCTCAATATACAGAGACTTTCTCGGAACTGCTTCAAATCAACAAGATATCTTTGTGCTGTAAATCTCCCAACAGCCAAACGCAAAAGCAGCAAACATCTCACTGTATGTCCCACATCCAAAGTGCTAAGAGAGTAATGTAGAGCTTGCTCTCCCTTCTTTGAGCACTGTTTTCACTGTCCCGATGACCTCTTTGGTAACATTCTCTTCAGAGCTGCAGTGAAACCAGGAACCACGTGGAGAAGGCACCCACAGTGAAAGTGCCTGGAAGGAACATTGGGGCTTCTTCTCAGTGTCTCTGACCATAGGGTTTCACTGTCCCGGGAAAGTCTCTGCTAACACCCTGCAGAGCGCTGTGCCCAATATACAGAAACGTCTTGCGGTATCTCCTACAGGGAAACTTTTCTCCCTACACTGTCCATTAATTTGTCCTCAAAACCAATATACATCCTGCTATATCTCCCACATGGAAAGTGCCAGGAGGGAAAAGTGGGGATTATGTTTAGACTTTCTCGGAACGGCTTCAAATCAACTAGATATCTTTGTGCTGTAAATCTCCCAACAGCCAAACGCAAAAGCAGCAAACATCTCGCTGTATGTCCCACATCCAAAGTGCCAAGAGAGAGCTTGCTCTCCCTGTCTTTGAGTACTGTTTTCACTGTCCCAGTTACCTCTTTGCTAACATTCTCTTCAGAGCTGCAGTGAAACCAGGAACCACGTGGAGAAGGCACCCACACTGAAAGTGCCTGGAAGGAACACTGGGGCTTCTTCTCAGTGTCTCTGACATAGGGTTTCACTGTCCCGGGAGAGTCTCTGCTAACACCCTGCCGAGCGCAGTGCCCAATATACAGAAACGTCCTGCGGTATCTCCTACAGGGAAAGTGCCAGGAGGGAATTGTCGAGCTTGTTCTCAGTGTCTCTGAGAATTGCTCTGATTATCCGTGTGACCTCCTTACCAACACACTTCTTGACATATCTCCCACATTGATCGCAGTGTCTCCAGGAACGGCATTCAAGGAGCCAGGAACTTTTCTCCCTACACTGTCCATTGACTTGTCCTCAAAACCAATCTACATCCTGCTATATCTCCCACCTGGAAAGTGCCAGGAGGGAAAAGTGGGGATTATGTTTCGACTTTCTCGGAACTGCTTCAAATCAACTAGATATCTTTGTGCTGTAAATCTCCCAACATCCAAATGTAAAAGCAGCAAACATCTCGCTGTATGTCCCACATCCAAAGTGCCAAGAGAGAGCTTGCTCTCCCTGTCTTTGAGTACTGTTTTCACTGTCCCGGTTACCTCTTTGCTAACATTCTCTTCAGAGCTGCAGTGAAACCAGGAACCACGTGGAGAAGGCACCCACACTGAAAGTGCCTGGAGGGAACACTGGGGCTTCTTCTCAGTGTCTCTGACATAGGGTTTCACTGTCCCGGGAAAGTCTCTGCTAACACCCTGCAGAGCGCAGTGCTCAATATACAGAGACTTTCTCGGAACTGCTTCAAATCAACTAGATATCTTTGTGCTGTAAATCTCCCAACAGCCAAACGCAAATGCAGCAAACATCTCGCTGTATGTCCCACATCCAAAGTGCTAAGAGAGTAATGTAGAGCTTGCTCTCCCTGTCTTTGAGTACTGTTTTTACTGTCCCGATGAGCTCTTTGCTAACATTCTCTTCAGAGCTGCAGTGAAACCAGGAACCACGTGGAGAAGGCACCCACACTGAAAGTGCCTGGAGGGAACATTGGGGCTTCTTCTCAGTGTCTCTGACATAGGGTTTCACTGTCCCGGGAAAGTCTCTGCTAACACCCTGCAGAGCGCAGTGCCCAATATACAGAAACGTCTTGCGGTATCTCCTACAGGGAAAGTGCCAGGAGGGAATTGTCGAGCTTGTTCTCAGTGTCTCTGAGAATTGCTCTGATTATCCGTGTGACCTCCTTACCAACACACTTCTTGACATATCTCCCACATTGATCGCAGTGTCTCCAGGAACGGCATTCAAGGAGCCAGGAACTTTTCTCCCTACACTGTCCATTGAGTTGGCCTCAAAACCAATCTACATCCTGCTATATCTCCCACATGGAAAGTGCCAGGAGGGAAAAGTGGGGATTATGTTTAGACTTTCTCGGAACTGCTTCAAATCAACTAGATATCTTTGTGCTGTAAATCTCCCAACAGCCAAACGCAAAAGCAGCAAACATCTCGCTGTATGTCCCACATCCAAAGTGCTAAGAGAGTAATGTAGAGCTTGCTCTCCCTTCTTTGAGCACTGTTTTCACTGTCCCGATGACCCCTTTGCTAACATTCTCTTCAGAGCTGCAGTGAAACCAGGAACCACGTGGAGAAGGCACCCACACTGAAAGTGCCTGGAAGGAACATTGGGGCTTCTTCTCAGTGTCTCTGACCATAGGGTTTCACTGTCCCGGGAAAGTCTCTGCTAACACCCTGCAGAGCGCAGTGCCCAATATACAGAAACGTCTTGCGGTATCTCCTACAGGGAAAGTGCCAGGAAGGAATTGTCGAGCTTGTTCTCAGTGTCTCTGAGAATTGCTCTGATTATCCGTGTGACCTCTTTGCTAAGACTCTCCAGAGAGACGTCCTCAAAACCAACACACATCTTGACATATCTCCCACATTGATCGCAGTGTCTCCAGGAACGGCATTGAAGGAGCCAGGAACTTTTCTCCCTACACTGTCCATTGAGTTGGCCTCAAAACCAATCTACATCCTGCTATATCTCCCACATGGAAAGTGCCAGGAGGGAAAAGTGGGGATTATGTTTCGACTTTCTCGGAACTGCTTCAAATCAACTAGATATCTTTGTGCTGTAAATCTCCCAACAGCCAAACGCAAATGCAGCAAACATCTCGCTGTATGTTCCACATCCAAAGTGCCAAGAGAGAGCTTGCTCTCCCTGTCTTTGAGTACTGTTTTCACTGTCCCGGTTACCTCTTTGCTAACATTCTCTTCAGAGCTGCAGTGAAAACAGGAACCACGTGGAGAAGGCACCCACACTGAAAGTGCCTGGAGGGAACATTGGGGCTTCTTCTCAGTGTCTCTGACATAGGGTTTCACTGTCCCGAGAAAGTCTCTGCTAACACCCTGCAGAGCGCAGTGCTCAATATACAGAGACTTTCTCGGAACTGCTTCAAATCAACTAGATATCTTTGTGCTGTAAATCTCCCAACAGCCAAACGCAAAAGCAGCAAACATCTCGCTGTATGTCCCACATCCAAAGTGCTAAGAGAGTAATGTAGAGCTTGCTCTCCCTTCTTTGAGCACTGTTTTCACTGTCCCGATGACCCCTTTGCTAACATTCTCTTCAGAGCTGCAGTGAAACCAGGAACCACGTGGAGAAGGCACCCACACTGAAAGTGCCTGGAAGGAACATTGGGGCTTCTTCTCAGTGTCTCTGACCATAGGGTTTCACTGTCGCGGGAAAGTCTCTGCTAACACCCTGCAGAGCGCAGTGCCCAATATACAGAAACGTCTTGCGGTATCTCCTACAGGGAAAGTGCCAGGAAGGAATTGTCGAGCTTGTTCTCAGTGTCTCTGAGAATTGCTCTGATTATCCGTGTGACCTCTTTGCTAAGACTCTCCAGAGAGACGTCCTCAAAACCAACACACATCTTGACATATCTCCCACATTGATCGCAGTGTCTCCAGGAACGGCATTCAAGGAGCCAGGAACTTTTCTCCCTACACTGTCCATTGAGTTGGCCTCAAAACCAATATACATCCTGCTATATCTCCCACATGGAAAGTGCCAGGAGGGAAAAGTGGGGATTATGTTTCGACTTTCTCGGAACTGCTTCAAATCAACTAGATATCTTTGTGCTGTAAATCTCCCAACAGCCAAACGCAAATGCAGCAAACATCTCGCTGTATGTTCCACATCCAAAGTGCCAAGAGAGAGCTTGCTCTCCCTGTCTTTGAGTACTGTTTTCACTGTCCCGGTTACCTCTTTGCTAACATTCTCTTCAGAGCTGCAGTGAAACCAGGAACCACGTGGAGAAGGCACCCACACTGAAAGTGCCTGGAGGGAACATTGGGGCTTCTTCTCAGTGTCTCTGACATAGGGTTTCACTGTCCCGAGAAAGTCTCTGCTAACACCCTGCAGAGCGCAGTGCTCAATATACAGAGACTTTCTCGGAACTGCTTCAAATCAACTAGATATCTTTGTGCTGTAAATCTCCCAACAGCCAAACGCAAAAGCAGCAAACATCTCGCTGTATGTCCCACATCCAAAGTGCTAAGAGAGTAATGTAGAGCTTGCTCTCCCTTCTTTGAGCACTGTTTTCACTGTCCCGATGACCCCTTTGCTAACATTCTCTTCAGAGCTGCAGTGAAACCAGGAACCACGTGGAGAAGGCACCCACACTGAAAGTGCCTGGAAGGAACATTGGGGCTTCTTCTCAGTGTCTCTGACCATAGGGTTTCACTGTCGCGGGAAAGTCTCTGCTAACACCCTGCAGAGCGCAGTGCCCAATATACAGAAACGTCTTGCGGTATCTCCTACAGGGAAAGTGCCAGGAAGGAATTGTCGAGCTTGTTCTCAGTGTCTCTGAGAATTGCTCTGATTATCCGTGTGACCTCTTTGCTAAGACTCTCCAGAGAGACGTCCTCAAAACCAACACACATCTTGACATATCTCCCACATTGATCGCAGTGTCTCCAGGAACGGCATTCAAGGAGCCAGGAACTTTTCTCCCTACACTGTCCATTGAGTTGTCCTCAAAACCAATCTACATCCTGCTATATCTCCCACATGGAAAGTGCCAGGAGGGAAAAGTGGGGATTATGTTTCGACTTTCTCGGAACTGCTTCAAATCAACTAGATATCTTTGTGCTGTAAATCTCCCAACAGCCAAACGCAAATGCAGCAAACATCTCGCTGTATGTCCCACATCCAAAGTGCTAAGAGAGTAATGTAGAGCTTGCTCTCCCTGTCTTTGAGCACTGTTTTCACTGTCCCGATGACCCCTTTGCTAACATTCTCTTCAGAGCTGCAGTGAAACCAGGAACCACGTGGAGAAGGCACCCACACTGAAAGTGCCTGGAAGGAACATTGGGGCTTCTTCTCAGTGTCTCTGACCATAGGGTTTCACTGTCCCGGGAAAGTCTCTGCTAACACCCTGCAGAGCGCAGTGCCCAATATACAGAAACGTCTTGCGGTATCTCCTACAGGGAAAGTGCCAGGAAGGAATTGTCGAGCTTGTTCTCAGTGTCTCTGAGAATTGCTCTGATTATCCGTGTGACCTCTTTGCTAAGACTCTCCAGAGAGACGTCCTCAAAACCAACACACATCTTGACATATCTCCCACATTGATCGCAGTGTCTCCAGGAACGGCATTGAAGGAGCCAGGAACTTTTCTCCCTACACTGTCCTTTGAGTTGGCCTCAAAACCAATATACATCCTGCTATATCTCCCACATGGAAAGTGCCAGGAGGGAAAAGTGGGGATTATGTTTCGACTTTCTCGGAACTGCTTCAAATCAACTAGATATCTTTGTGCTGTAAATCTCCCAACAGCCAAACGCAAATGCAGCAAACATCTCGCTGTATGTCCCACATCCAAAGTGCCAAGAGAGAGCTTGCTCTCCCTGTCTTTGAGTACTGTTTTCACTGTCCCGGTTACCTCTTTGCTAACATTCTCTTCAGAGCTGCAGTGAAACCAGGAACCACGTGGAGAAGGCACCCACACTGAAAGTGCCTGGAGGGAACATTGGGGCTTCTTCTCAGTGTCTCTGACATAGGGTTTCACTGTCCCGGGAAAGTCTCTGCTAACACCCTGCAGAGCGCAGTGCTCAATATACAGAGACTTTCTCGGAACTGCTTCAAATCAACAAGATATCTTTGTGCTGTAAATCTCCCAACAGCCAAACGCAAAAGCAGCAAACATCTCGCTGTATGTCCCACATCCAAAGTGCTAAGAGAGTAATGTAGAGCTTGCTCTCCCTTCTTTGAGCACTGTTTTCACTGTCCCGATGACCTCTTTGGTAACATTCTCTTCAGAGCTGCAGTGAAACCAGGAACCACGTGGAGAAGGCACCCACACTGAAAGTGCCTGGAAGGAACATTGGGGCTTCTTCTCAGTGTCTCTGACATAGGGTTTCACTGTCCCGGGAAAGTCTCTGCTAACACCCTGCAGAGCGCTGTGCCCAATATACAGAAACGTCCTGCGGTATCTCCTACAGGGAAAGTGCCAGGAGGGAATTGTCGAGCTTGTTCTCAGTGTCTCTGAGAATTGCTCTGATTATCCGTGTGACCTCCTTACCAACACACTTCTTGACATATCTCCCACATTGATCGCAGTGTCTCCAGGAACGGCATTCAAGGAGCCAGGAACTTTTCTCCCTACACTGTCCATTGAGTTGGCCTCAAAACCAATATACATCCTGCTATATCTCCCACATGGAAAGTGCCAGGAGGGAAAAGTGGGGATTATGTTTCGACTTTCTCGGAACTGCTTCAAATCAACTAGATATCTTTGTGCTGTAAATCTCCCAACAGCCAAATGTAAAAGCAGCAAACATCTCGCTGTATGTCCCACATCCAAATGCCAAGAGAGAGCTTGCTCTCCCTGTCTTTGAGTACTGTTTTCACTGTCCCGGTTACCTCTTTGCTAACATTCTCTTCAGAGCTGCAGTGAAAACAGGAACCACGTGGAGAAGGCACCCACACTGAAAGTGCCTGGAGGGAACACTGGGGCTTCTTCTCAGTGTCTCTGACATAGGGTTTCACTGTCCCGGGAAAGTCTCTGCTAACACCCTGCAGAGCGCAGTGCCCAATATACAGAAACGTCTTGCGGTATCTCCTACAGGGAAAGTGCCAGGAGGGAATTGTCGAGCTTGTTCTCAGTGTCTCTGAGAATTGCTCTGATTATCCGTGTGACCTCCTTACCAACACACTTCTTGACATATCTCCCACATTGATCGCAGTGTCTCCAGGAACGGCATTCAAGGAGCCAGGAACTTTTCTCCCTACACTGTCCATTGAGTTGGCCTCAAAACCAATATACATCCTGCTATATCTCCCACATGGAAAGTGCCAGGAGGGAAAAGTGGGGATTATGTTTCGACTTTCTCGGAACTGCTTCAAATCAACTAGATATCTTTGTGCTGTAAATCTCCCAACAGCCAAACGCAAAAGCAGCAAACATCTCGCTGTATGTCCCACATCCAAAGTGCTAAGAGAGTAATGTAGAGCTTGCTCTCCCTTCTTTGAGCACTGTTTTCACTGTCCCGATGACCCCTTTGCTAACATTCTCTTCAGAGCTGCAGTGAAACCAGGAACCACGTGGAGAAGGCACCCACACTGAAAGTGCCTGGAAGGAACATTGGGGCTTCTTCTCAGTGTCTCTGACCATAGGGTTTCACTGTCCCGGGAAAGTCTCTGCTAACACCCTGCAGAGCGCAGTGCCCAATATACAGAAACGTCTTGCGGTATCTCCTACAGGGAAAGTGCCAGGAAGGAATTGTCGAGCTTGTTCTCAGTGTCTCTGAGAATTGCTCTGATTATCCGTGTGACCTCTTTGCTAAGACTCTCCAGAGAGACGTCCTGAAAACCAACACACATCTTGACATATCTCCCACATTGATCGCAGTGTCTCCAGGAACGGCATTGAAGGAGCCAGGAACTTTTCTCCCTACACTGTCCATTGAGTTGGCCTCAAAACCAATCTACATCCTGCTATATCTCCCACATGGAAAGTGCCAGGAGGGAAAAGTGGGGATTATGTTTAGACTTTCTCGGAACTGCTTCAAATCAACTAGATATCTTTGTGCTGTAAATCTCCCAACAGCCAAACGCAAAAGCAGCAAACATCTCGCTGTATGTTCCACATCCAAAGTGCCAAGAGAGAGCTTGCTCTCCCTGTCTTTGAGTACTGTTTTCACTGTCCCGGTTACCTCTTTGCTAACATTCTCTTCAGAGCTGCAGTGAAACCAGGAACCACGTGGAGAAGGCACCCACACTGAAAGTGCCTGGAGGGAACATTGGGGCTTCTTCTCAGTGTCTCTGACATAGGGTTTCACTGTCCCGGGAAAGTCTCTGCTAACACCCTGCAGAGCGCAGTGCTCAATATACAGAGACTTTCTCGGAACTGCTTCAAATCAACTAGATATCTTTGTGCTGTAAATCTCCCAACAGCCAAACGCAAATGCAGCAAACATCTCGCTGTATGTCCCACATCCAAAGTGCTAAGAGAGTAATGTAGAGCTTGCTCTCCCTGTCTTTGAGCACTGTTTTCACTGTCCCGATGACCCCTTTGCTAACATTCTCTTCAGAGCTGCAGTGAAACCAGGAACCACGTGGAGAAGGCACCCACACTGAAAGTGCCTGGAAGGAACATTGGGGCTTCTTCTCAGTGTCTCTGACCATAGGGTTTCACTGTCCCGGGAAAGTCTCTGCTAACACCCTGCAGAGCGCAGTGCCCAATATACAGAAACGTCTTGCGGTATCTCCTACAGGGAAAGTGCCAGGAAGGAATTGTCGAGCTTGTTCTCAGTGTCTCTGAGAATTGCTCTGATTATCCGTGTGACCTCTTTGCTAAGACTCTCCAGAGAGACGTCCTCAAAACCAACACACATCTTGACATATCTCCCACATTGATCGCAGTGTCTCCAGGAACGGCATTCAAGGAGCCAGGAACTTTTCTCCCTACACTGTCCTTTGAGTTGGCCTCAAAACCAATATACATCCTGCTATATCTCCCACATGGAAAGTGCCAGGAGGGAAAAGTGGGGATTATGTTTCGACTTTCTCGGAACTGCTTCAAATCAACTAGATATCTTTGTGCTGTAAATCTCCCAACAGCCAAACGCAAATGCAGCAAACATCTCGCTGTATGTCCCACATCCAAAGTGCCAAGAGAGAGCTTGCTCTCCCTGTCTTTGAGTACTGTTTTCACTGTCCCGGTTACCTCTTTGCTAACATTCTCTTCAGAGCTGCAGTGAAACCAGGAACCACGTGGAGAAGGCACCCACACTGAAAGTGCCTGGAGGGAACATTGGCGCTTCTTCTCAGTGTCTCTGACATAGGGTTTCACTGTCCCGGGAAAGTCTCTGCTAACACCCTGCAGAGCGCAGTGCTCAATATCCAGAGACTTTCTCGGAACTGCTTCAAATCAACAAGATATCTTTGTGCTGTAAATCTCCCAACAGCCAAACGCAAAAGCAGCAAACATCTCGCTGTATGTCCCACATCCAAAGTGCTAAGAGAGTAATGTAGAGCTTGCTCTCCCTTCTTTGAGCACTGTTTTCACTGTCCCGATGACCCCTTTGCTAACATTCTCTTCAGAGCTGCAGTGAAACCAGGAACCACGTGGAGAAGGCACCCACACTGAAAGTGCCTGGAAGGAACATTGGGGCTTCTTCTCAGTGTCTCTGACCATAGGGTTTCACTGTCCCGGGAAAGTCTCTGCTAACACCCTGCAGAGCGCAGTGCCCAATATACAGAAACGTCTTGCGGTATCTCCTACAGGGAAAGTGCCAGGAAGGAATTGTCGAGCTTGTTCTCAGTGTCTCTGAGAATTGCTCTGATTATCCGTGTGACCTCTTTGCTAAGACTCTCCAGAGAGACGTCCTCAAAACCAACACACATCTTGACATATCTCCCACATTGATCGCAGTGTCTCCAGGAACGGCATTCAAGGAGCCAGGAACTTTTCTCCCTACACTGTCCATTGAGTTGGCCTCAAAACCAATCTACATCCTGCTATATCTCCCACATGGAAAGTGCCAGGAGGGAAAAGTGGGGATTATGTTTAGACTTTCTCGGAACTGCTTCAAATCAACTAGATATCTTTGTGCTGTAAATCTCCCAACAGCCAAACGCAAATGCAGCAAACATCTCGCTGTATGTTCCACATCCAAAGTGCCAAGAGAGAGCTTGCTCTCCCTGTCTTTGAGTACTGTTTTCACTGTCCCGGTTACCTCTTTGCTAACATTCTCTTCAGAGCTGCAGTGAAACCAGGAACCACGTGGAGAAGGCACCCACACTGAAAGTGCCTGGAGGGAACATTGGGGCTTCTTCTCAGTGTCTCTGACATAGGGTTTCACTGTCCCGGGAAAGTCTCTGCTAACACCCTGCAGAGCGCAGTGCTCAATATACAGAGACTTTCTCGGAACTGCTTCAAATCAACTAGATATCTTTGTGCTGTAAATCTCCCAACAGCCAAACGCAAATGCAGCAAACATCTCGCTGTATGTCCCACATCCAAAGTGCTAAGAGAGTAATGTAGAGCTTGCTCTCCCTGTCTTTGAGCACTGTTTTCACTGTCCCGATGACCCCTTTGCTAACATTCTCTTCAGAGCTGCAGTGAAACCAGGAACCACGTGGAGAAGGCACCCACACTGAAAGTGCCTGGAAGGAACATTGGGGCTTCTTCTCAGTGTCTCTGACCATAGGGTTTCACTGTCCCGGGAAAGTCTCTGCTAACACCCTGCAGAGCGCAGTGCCCAATATACAGAAACGTCTTGCGGTATCTCCTACAGGGAAAGTGCCAGGAAGGAATTGTCGAGCTTGTTCTCAGTGTCTCTGAGAATTGCTCTGATTATCCGTGTGACCTCTTTGCTAAGACTCTCCAGAGAGACGTCCTCAAAACCAACACACATCTTGACATATCTCCCACATTGATCGCAGTGTCTCCAGGAACGGCATTCAAGGAGCCAGGAACTTTTCTCCCTACACTGTCCTTTGAGTTGGCCTCAAAACCAATCTACATCCTGCTATATCTCCCACATGGAAAGTGCCAGGAGGGAAAAGTGGGGATTATGTTTCGACTTTCTCGGAACTGCTTCAAATCAACTAGATATCTTTGTGCTGTAAATCTCCCAACAGCCAAACGCAAAAGCAGCAAACATCTCGCTGTATGTCCCACATCCAAAGTGCCAAGAGAGAGCTTGCTCTCCCTGTCTTTGAGTACTGTTTTCACTGTCCCGGTTACCTCTTTGCTAACATTCTCTTCAGAGCTGCAGTGAAACCAGGAACCACGTGGAGAAGGCACCCACACTGAAAGTGCCTGGAGGGAACATTGGCGCTTCTTCTCAGTGTCTCTGACATAGGGTTTCACTGTCCCGGGAAAGTCTCTGCTAACACCCTGCAGAGCGCAGTGCTCAATATACAGAGACTTTCTCGGAACTGCTTCAAATCAACAAGATATCTTTGTGCTGTAAATCTCCCAACAGCCAAACGCAAAAGCAGCAAACATCTCGCTGTATGTCCCACATCCAAAGTGCCAAGAGAGAGCTTGCTCTCCCTGTCTTTGAGTACTGTTTTCACTGTCCCAGTTACCTCTTTGGTAACATTCTCTTCAGAGCTGCAGTGAAACCAGGAACCACGTGGAGAAGGCACCCACACTGAAAGTGCCTGGAGGGAACATTGGGGCTTCTTCTCAGTGTCTCTGACATAGGGTTTCACTGTCCCGGGAAAGTCTCTGCTAACACCCTGCAGAGCGCTGTGCCCAATATACAGAAACGTCTTGCGGTATCTCCTACAGGGAAAGTGCCAGGAGGGAATTGTCGAGCTTGTTCTCAGTGTCTCTGAGAATTGCTCTGATTATCCGTGTGACCTCTTTGCTAAGACTCTCCAGAGAGACGTCCTCAAAACCAACATACATCTCTACATATCTCCCACATTGATCGCAGTGTCTCCAGGAACGGCATTCAAGGAGCCAGGAACTTTTCTCCCTACACTGTCCATTGAGTTGGCCTCAAAACCAATATACATCCTGCTATATCTCCCACATGGAAAGTGCCAGGAGGGAAAAGTGGGGATTATGTTTAGACTTTCTCGGAACTGCTTCAAATCAACTAGATATCTTTGTGCTGTAAATCTCCCAACAGCCAAATGTAAAAGCAGCAAACATCTCGCTGTATGTCCCACATCCAAAGTGCCAAGAGAGAGCTTGCTCTCCCTGTCTTTGAGTACTGTTTTCACTGTCCCGGTTACCTCTTTGCTAACATTCTCTTCAGAGCTGCAGTGAAACCAGGAACCACGTGGAGAAGGCACCCACACTGAAAGTGCCTGGAGGGAACACTGGGGCTTCTTCTCAGTGTCTCTGACATAGGGTTTCACTGTCCCGGGAAAGTCTCTGCTAACACCCTGCAGAGCGCAGTGCTCAATATACAGAGACTTTCTCGGAACTGCTTCAAATCAACTAGATATCTTTGTGCTGTAAATCTCCCAACAGCCAAACGCAAATGCAGCAAACATCTCGCTGTATGTCCCACATCCAAAGTGCTAAGAGAGTAATGTAGAGCTTGCTCTCCCTGTCTTTGAGTACTGTTTTTACTGTCCCGATGAGCTCTTTGCTAACATTCTCTTCAGAGCTGCAGTGAAACCAGGAACCACGTGGAGAAGGCACCCACACTGAAAGTGCCTGGAGGGAACATTGGCGCTTCTTCTCAGTGTCTCTGACATAGGGTTTCACTGTCCCGGGAAAGTCTCTGCTAACACCCTGCAGAGCGCAGTGCCCAATATACAGAAACGTCTTGCGGTATCTCCTACAGGGAAAGTGCCAGGAGGGAATTGTCGAGCTTGTTCTCAGTGTCTCTGAGAATTGCTCTGATTATCCGTGTGACCTCCTTACCAACACACTTCTTGACATATCTCCCACATTGATCGCAGTGTCTCCAGGAACGGCATTCAAGGAGCCAGGAACTTTTCTCCCTACACTGTCCATTGAGTTGGCCTCAAAACCAATATACATCCTGCTATATCTCCCACATGGAAAGTGCCAGGAGGGAAAAGTGGGGATTATGTTTCGACTTTCTCGGAACTGCTTCAAATCAACTAGATATCTTTGTGCTGTAAATCTCCCAACAGCCAAACGCAAATGCAGCAAACATCTCGCTGTATGTTCCACATCCAAAGTGCCAAGAGAGAGCTTGCTCTCCCTGTCTTTGAGTACTGTTTTCACTGTCCCGGTTACCTCTTTTCTAACATTCTCTTCAGAGCTGCAGTGAAAACAGGAACCACGTGGAGAAGGCACCCACACTGAAAGTGCCTGGAGGGAACATTGGGGCTTCTTCTCAGTGTCTCTGACCATAGGGTTTCACTGTCCCGGGAAAGTCTCTGCTAACACCCTGCAGAGCGCAGTGCTCAATATACAGAGACTTTCTCGGAACTGCTTCAAATCAACTAGATATCTTTGTGCTGTAAATCTCCCAACAGCCAAACGCAAATGCAGCAAACATCTCGCTGTATGTCCCACATCCAAAGTGCTAAGAGAGTAATGTAGAGCTTGCTCTCCCTGTCTTTGAGTACTGTTTTTACTGTCCCGATGAGCTCTTTGCTAACATTCTCTTCAGAGCTGCAGTGAAACCAGGAACCACGTGGAGAAGGCACCCACACCGAAAGTGCCTGGAGGGAACATTGGCGCTTCTTCTCAGTGTCTCTGACATAGGGTTTCACTGTCCCGGGAAAGTCTCTGCTAACACCCTGCAGAGCGCAGTGCCCAATATACAGAAACGTCCTGCGGTATCTCCTACAGGGAAAGTGCCAGGAGGGAATTGTCGAGCTTGTTCTCAGTGTCTCTGAGAATTGCTCTGATTATCCGTGTGACCTCCTTACCAACACACTTCTTGACATATCTCCCACATTGATCGCAGTGTCTCCAGGAACGGCATTCAAGGAGCCAGGAACTTTTCTCCCTACACTGTCCATTGAGTTGGCCTCAAAACCAATATACATCCTGCTATATCTCCCACATGGAAAGTGCCAGGAGGGAAAAGTGGGGATTATGTTTCGACTTTCTCGGAACTGCTTCAAATCAACTAGATATCTTTGTGCTGTAAATCTCCCAACAGCCAAACGCAAATGCAGCAAACATCTCGCTGTATGTTCCACATCCAAAGTGCCAAGAGAGAGCTTGCTCTCCCTGTCTTTGAGTACTGTTTTCACTGTCCCGGTTACCTCTTTGCTAACATTCTCTTCAGAGCTGCAGTGAAAACAGGAACCACGTGGAGAAGGCACCCACACTGAAAGTGCCTGGAGGGAACA
This sequence comes from Chroicocephalus ridibundus, assembly GCF_963924245.1. Classification (NCBI taxonomy): domain Eukaryota; kingdom Metazoa; phylum Chordata; class Aves; order Charadriiformes; family Laridae; genus Chroicocephalus; species Chroicocephalus ridibundus. The sequence continues at coordinate 2,149,149 of NW_026961439.1, forward strand.
TTGGGGCTTCTTCTCAGTGTCTCTGACCATAGGGTTTCACTGTCCCGGGAAAGTCTCTGCTAACACCCTGCAGAGCGCAGTGCTCAATATACAGAGACTTTCTCGGAACTGCTTCAAATCAACTAGATATCTTTGTGCTGTAAATCTCCCAACAGCCAAACGCAAATGCAGCAAACATCTCGCTGTATGTCCCACATCCAAAGTGCTAAGAGAGTAATGTAGAGCTTGCTCTCCCTGTCTTTGAGCACTGTTTTCACTGTCCCGATGACCCCTTTGCTAACATTCTCTTCAGAGCTGCAGTGAAACCAGGAACCACGTGGAGAAGGCACCCACACTGAAAGTGCCTGGAAGGAACATTGGGGCTTCTTCTCAGTGTCTCTGACCATAGGGTTTCACTGTCCCGGGAAAGTCTCTGCTAACACCCTGCAGAGCGCAGTGCCCAATATACAGAAACGTCTTGCGGTATCTCCTACAGGGAAAGTGCCAGGAAGGAATTGTCGAGCTTGTTCTCAGTGTCTCTGAGAATTGCTCTGATTATCCGTGTGACCTCTTTGCTAAGACTCTCCAGAGAGACGTCCTCAAAACCAACACACATCTTGACATATCTCCCACATTGATCGCAGTGTCTCCAGGAACGGCATTCAAGGAGCCAGGAACTTTTCTCCCTACACTGTCCTTTGAGTTGGCCTCAAAACCAATATACATCCTGCTATATCTCCCACATGGAAAGTGCCAGGAGGGAAAAGTGGGGATTATGTTTCGACTTTCTCGGAACTGCTTCAAATCAACTAGATATCTTTGTGCTGTAAATCTCCCAACAGCCAAACGCAAATGCAGCAAACATCTCGCTGTATGTCCCACATCCAAAGTGCCAAGAGAGAGCTTGCTCTCCCTGTCTTTGAGTACTGTTTTCACTGTCCCGGTTACCTCTTTGCTAACATTCTCTTCAGAGCTGCAGTGAAACCAGGAACCACGTGGAGAAGGCACCCACACTGAAAGTGCCTGGAGGGAACATTGGGGCTTCTTCTCAGTGTCTCTGACATAGGGTTTCACTGTCCCGGGAAAGTCTCTGCTAACACCCTGCAGAGCGCAGTGCTCAATATACAGAGACTTTCTCGGAACTGCTTCAAATCAACAAGATATCTTTGTGCTGTAAATCTCCCAACAGCCAAACGCAAAAGCAGCAAACATCTCGCTGTATGTCCCACATCCAAAGTGCTAAGAGAGTAATGTAGAGCTTGCTCTCCCTTCTTTGAGCACTGTTTTCACTGTCCCGATGACCTCTTTGGTAACATTCTCTTCAGAGCTGCAGTGAAACCAGGAACCACGTGGAGAAGGCACCCACACTGAAAGTGCCTGGAAGGAACATTGGGGCTTCTTCTCAGTGTCTCTGACCATAGGGTTTCACTGTCCCGGGAAAGTCTCTGCTAACACCCTGCAGAGCGCTGTGCCCAATATACAGAAACGTCTTGCGGTATCTCCTACAGGGAAACTTTTCTCCCTACACTGTCCATTAAGTTGTCCTCAAAACCAATATACATCCTGCTATATCTCCCACATGGAAAGTGCCAGGAGGGAAAAGTGGGGATTATGTTTCGACTTTCTCGGAACTGCTTCAAATCAACTAGATATCTTTGTGCTGTAAATCTCCCAACAGCCAAATGCAAATGCAGCAAACATCTCGCTGTATGTCCCACATCCAAAGTGCCAAGAGAGAGCTTGCTCTCCCTGTCTTTGAGTACTGTTTTCACTGTCCCGGTTACCTCTTTGCTAACATTCTCTTCAGAGCTGCAGTGAAACCAGGAACCACGTGGAGAAGGCACCCACACTGAAAGTGCCTGGAGGGAACATTGGGGCTTCTTCTCGGTGTCTCTGACATAGGGTTTCACTGTCCCGTGAAAGTCTCTGCTAACACCCTGCAGAGCGCAGTGCCCAATATACAGAAACGTCCTGCGGTATCTCCTACAGGGAAAGTGCCAGGAGGGAATTGTCGAGCTTGTTCTCAGTGTCTCTGAGAATTGCTCTGATTATCCGTGTGACCTCCTTACCAACACACTTCTTGACATATCTCCCACATTGATCGCAGTGTCTCCAGGAACGGCATTCAAGGAGCCAGGAACTTTTCTCCCTACACTGTCCTTTGAGTTGGCCTCAAAACCAATATACATCCTGCTATATCTCCCACATGGAAAGTGCCAGGAGGGAAAAGTGGGGATTATGTTTCGACTTTCTCGGAACTGCTTCAAATCAACTAGATATCTTTGTGCTGTAAATCTCCCAACAGCCAAACGCAAATGCAGCAAACATCTCGCTGTATGTCCCACATCCAAAGTGCCAAGAGAGAGCTTGCTCTCCCTGTCTTTGAGTACTGTTTTCACTGTCCCGGTTACCTCTTTGCTAACATTCTCTTCAGAGCTGCAGTGAAACCAGGAACCACGTGGAGAAGGCACCCACACTGAAAGTGCCTGGAGGGAACATTGGGGCTTCTTCTCAGTGTCTCTGACCATAGGGTTTCACTGTCCCGGGAAAGTCTCTGCTAACACCCTGCAGAGCGCAGTGCCCAATATACAGAGACTTTCTCGGAACTGCTTCAAATCAACAAGATATCTTTGTGCTGTAAATCTCCCAACAGCCAAACGCAAAAGCAGCAAACATCTCGCTGTATGACCCACATCCAAAGTGCTAAGAGAGTAATGTAGAGCTTGCTCTCCCTGTCTTTGAGTACTGTTTTCACTGTCCCGATGACCTCTTTGGTAACATTCTCTTCAGAGCTGCAGTGAAACCAGGAACCACGTGGAGAAGGCACCCACACTGAAAGTGCCTGGAAGGAACATTGGGGCTTCTTCTCAGTGTCTCTGACCATAGGGTTTCACTGTCCCGGGAAAGTCTCTGCTAACACCCTGCAGAGCGCTGTGCCCAATATACAGAAACGTCTTGCGGTATCTCCTACAGGGAAACTTTTCTCCCTACACTGTCCATTGAGTTGGCCTCAAAACCAATATACATCCTGCTATATCTCCCACATGGAAAGTGCCAGGAGGGAAAAGTGGGGATTATGTTTCGACTTTCTCGGAACTGCTTCAAATCAACTAGATATCTTTGTGCTGTAAATCTCCCAACAGCCAAACGCAAATGCAGCAAACATCTCGCTGTATGTCCCACATCCAAAGTGCCAAGAGAGAGCTTGCTCTCCCTGTCTTTGAGTACTGTTTTCACTGTCCCGGTTACCTCTTTGCTAACATTCTCTTCAGAGCTGCAGTGAAACCAGGAACCACGTGGAGAAGGCACCCACACTGAAAGTGCCTGGAGGGAACATTGGGGCTTCTTCTCGGTGTCTCTGACATAGGGTTTCACTGTCCCGGGAAAGTCTCTGCTAACACCCTGCAGAGCGCAGTGCCCAATATACAGAAACGTCCTGCGGTATCTCCTACAGGGAAAGTGCCAGGAGGGAATTGTCGAGCTTGTTCTCAGTGTCTCTGAGAATTGCTCTGATTATCCGTGTGACCTCCTTACCAACACACTTCTTGACATATCTCCCACATTGATCGCAGTGTCTCCAGGAACGGCATTCAAGGAGCCAGGAACTTTTCTCCCTACACTGTCCATTGAGTTGTCCTCAAAACCAATATACATCCTGCTATATCTCCCACATGGAAAGTGCCAGGAGGGAAAAGTGGGGATTATGTTTCGACTTTCTCGGAACTGCTTCAAATCAACTAGATATCTTTGTGCTGTAAATCTCCCAACAGCCAAATGTAAAAGCAGCAAACATCTCGCTGTATGTCCCACATCCAAAGTGCCAAGAGAGAGCTTGCTCTGCCTGTCTTTGAGTACTGTTTTCACTGTCCCGGTTACCTCTTTGCTAACATTCTCTTCAGAGCTGCAGTGAAACCAGGAACCACGTGGAGAAGGCACCCACACTGAAAGTGCCTGGAGGGAACACTGGGGCTTCTTCTCAGTGTCTCTGACATAGGGTTTCACTGTCCCGGGAAAGTCTCTGCTAACACCCTGCAGAGCGCAGTGCTCAATATACAGAGACTTTCTCGGAACTGCTTCAAATCAACTAGATATCTTTGTGCTGTAAATCTCCCAACAGCCAAACGCAAATGCAGCAAACATCTCGCTGTATGTCCCACATCCAAAGTGCTAAGAGAGTAATGTAGAGCTTGCTCTCCCTGTCTTTGAGTACTGTTTTTACTGTCCCGATGAGCTCTTTGCTAACATTCTCTTCAGAGCTGCAGTGAAACCAGGAACCACGTGGAGAAGGCACCCACA
>NW_026961440.1:0-24147 GCF_963924245.1 Chroicocephalus ridibundus
ACAGGGAAAGTGCCAGGAGGGAACTGTCCATCTTGTTCTCAGTGTCTCTGAGAATTGCTCTGATTATCCCTGTGACCTCTTTGCTAAGACTCTCCAGAGAGCCGTCCTCAAAACAAACACACATCTTGACATATCTCCCACATTGATCGCAGTGTCTCCAGGAACGGCATTCAAGGAGCCAGGAACTTTTCTCCCTACACTGTCCATTGAGTTGTCCTCAAAACCAATATACATCCTGCTATATCTCCCACATGGAAAGTGCCAGGAGGGGAGAAGTGGCGATTATGTTTAGACTTTCTCGGAACTGCTTCAAATCAACTAGATATCTTTGTGCTGTAAATCTCCCAACAGCCAAACGCAAAAGCAGCAAACATCTCGCTGTATGTCCCACATCCAAAGTGCCAAGAGAGAGCTTGCTCTCCCTGTCTTTGAGTACTGTTTTCGCTGTCCCGGTTACCTCTTTGCTAACATTCTCTTCAGCGCTGCAGGGAAACCAGGAACCACGTGGAGAAGGCACCCACACTGAAAGTGCCTGGAGGGAACATTGGGGCTTCTTCTCAGTGTCTCTGACATAGGGTTTCACTGTCCCGGGAAAGTCTCTGCTAACACCCTGCAGAGCGCTGTGCCCAATCTACAGAAACGTCTTGCGGTATCTCCTACAGGGAAAGTGCCAGGAGGGAACTGTCCATCTTGTTCTCAGTGTCTCTGAGAATTGCTCTGATTATCCCTGTGACCTCTTTGCTAAGACTCTCCAGAGAGCCGTCCTCAAAACAAACACACATCTTGACATATCTCCCACATTGATCGCAGTGTCTCCAGGAACGGCATTCAAGGAGCCAGGAACTTTTCTCCCTACACTGTCCATTGAGTTGTCCTCAAAACCAATATACATCCTGCTATATCTCCCACATGGAAAGTGCCAGGAGGGAGAAGTGGCGATTATGTTTAGACTTTCTCGGAACTGCTTCAAATCAACTAGATATCTTTGTGCTGTAAATCTCCCAACAGCCAAACGCAAAAGCAGCAAACATCTCGCTGTATGTCCCACATCCAAAGTGCCAAGAGAGAGCTTGCTCTCCCTGTCTTTGAGTACTGTTTTCGCTGTGCCGGTTACCTCTTTGCTAACATTCTCTTCAGCGCTGCAGGGAAACCAGGAACCACGTGGAGAAGGCACCCACACTGAAAGTGCCTGGAGGGAACATTGGGGCTTCTTCTCAGTGTCTCTGACATAGGGTTTCACTGTCCCGGGAAAGTCTCTGCTAACACCCTGCAGAGCGCTGTGCCCAATCTACAGAAACGTCTTGCGGTATCTCCTACAGGGAAAGTGCCAGGAGGGAACTGTCCATCTTGTTCTCAGTGTCTCTGAGAATTGCTCTGATTATCCCTGTGACCTCTTTGCTAAGACTCTCCAGAGAGCCGTCCTCAAAACAAACACACATCTTGACATATCTCCCACATTGATCGCAGTGTCTCCAGGAACGGCATTCAAGGAGCCAGGAACTTTTCTCCCTACACTGTCCATTGAGTTGTCCTCAAAACCAATATACATCCTGCTATATCTCCCACATGGAAAGTGCCAGGAGGGAGAAGTGGCGATTATGTTTAGACTTTCTCGGAACTGCTTCAAATCAACTAGATATCTTTGTGCTGTAAATCTCCCAACAGCCAAACGCAAAAGCAGCAAACATCTCGCTGTATGTCCCACATCCAAAGTGCCAAGAGAGAGCTTGCTCTCCCTGTCTTTGAGTACTGTTTTCGCTGTCCCGGTTACCTCTTTGCTAACATTCTCTTCAGCGCTGCAGGGAAACCAGGAACCACGTGGAGAAGGCACCCACACTGAAAGTGCCTGGAGGGAACATTGGGGCTTCTTCTCAGTGTCTCTGACATAGGGTTTCACTGTCCCGGGAAAGTCTCTGCTAACACCCTGCAGAGCGCTGTGCCCAATCTACAGAAACGTCTTGCGGTATCTCCTACAGGGAAAGTGCCAGGAGGGAACTGTCCATCTTGTTCTCAGTGTCTCTGAGAATTGCTCTGATTATCCCTGTGACCTCTTTGCTAAGACTCTCCAGAGAGCCGTCCTCAAAACAAACACACATCTTGACATATCTCCCACATTGATCGCAGTGTCTCCAGGAACGGCATTCAAGGAGCCAGGAACTTTTCTCCCTACACTGTCCATTGAGTTGTCCTCAAAACCAATATACATCCTGCTATATCTCCCACATGGAAAGTGCCAGGAGGGAGAAGTGGCGATTATGTTTAGACTTTCTCGGAACTGCTTCAAATCAACTAGATATCTTTGTGCTGTAAATCTCCCAACAGCCAAACGCAAAAGCAGCAAACATCTCGCTGTATGTCCCACATCCAAAGTGCCAAGAGAGAGCTTGCTCTCCCTGTCTTTGAGTACTGTTTTCGCTGTGCCGGTTACCTCTTTGCTAACATTCTCTTCAGCGCTGCAGGGAAACCAGGAACCACGTGGAGAAGGCACCCACACTGAAAGTGCCTGGAGGGAACATTGGGGCTTCTTCTCAGTGTCTCTGACATAGGGTTTCACTGTCCCGGGAAAGTCTCTGCTAACACCCTGCAGAGCGCTGTGCCCAATCTACAGAAACGTCTTGCGGTATCTCCTACAGGGAAAGTGCCAGGAGGGAACTGTCCATCTTGTTCTCAGTGTCTCTGAGAATTGCTCTGATTATCCCTGTGACCTCTTTGCTAAGACTCTCCAGAGAGCCGTCCTCAAAACAAACACACATCTTGACATATCTCCCACATTGATCGCAGTGTCTCCAGGAACGGCATTCAAGGAGCCAGGAACTTTTCTCCCTACACTGTCCATTGAGTTGTCCTCAAAACCAATATACATCCTGCTATATCTCCCACATGGAAAGTGCCAGGAGGGAGAAGTGGCGATTATGTTTAGACTTTCTCGGAACTGCTTCAAATCAACTAGATATCTTTGTGCTGTAAATCTCCCAACAGCCAAACGCAAAAGCAGCAAACATCTCGCTGTATGTCCCACATCCAAAGTGCCAAGAGAGAGCTTGCTCTCCCTGTCTTTGAGTACTGTTTTCGCTGTGCCGGTTACCTCTTTGCTAACATTCTCTTCAGCGCTGCAGGGAAACCAGGAACCACGTGGAGAAGGCACCCACACTGAAAGTGCCTGGAGGGAACATTGGGGCTTCTTCTCAGTGTCTCTGACATAGGGTTTCACTGTCCCGGGAAAGTCTCTGCTAACACCCTGCAGAGCGCTGTGCCCAATCTACAGAAACGTCTTGCGGTATCTCCTACAGGGAAAGTGCCAGGAGGGAACTGTCCATCTTGTTCTCAGTGTCTCTGAGAATTGCTCTGATTATCCCTGTGACCTCTTTGCTAAGACTCTCCAGAGAGCCGTCCTCAAAACCAACACACATCTTGACATATCTCCCACATTGATCGCAGTGTCTCCAGGAACGGCATTCAAGGAGCCAGGAACTTTTCTCCCTACACTGTCCATTGAGTTGTCCTCAAAACCAATATACATCCTGCTATATCTCCCACATGGAAAGTGCCAGGAGGGAGAAGTGGCGATTATGTTTAGACTTTCTCGGAACTGCTTCAAATCAACTAGATATCTTTGTGCTGTAAATCTCCCAACAGCCAAACGCAAAAGCAGCAAACATCTCGCTGTATGTCCCACATCCAAAGTGCCAAGAGAGAGCTTGCTCTCCCTGTCTTTGAGTACTGTTTTCGCTGTGCCGGTTACCTCTTTGCTAACATTCTCTTCAGCGCTGCAGGGAAACCAGGAACCACGTGGAGAAGGCACCCACACTGAAAGTGCCTGGAGGGAACATTGGGGCTTCTTCTCAGTGTCTCTGACATAGGGTTTCACTGTCCCGGGAAAGTCTCTGCTAACACCCTGCAGAGCGCTGTGCCCAATCTACAGAAACGTCTTGCGGTATCTCCTACAGGGAAAGTGCCAGGAGGGAACTGTCCATCTTGTTCTCAGTGTCTCTGAGAATTGCTCTGATTATCCCTGTGACCTCTTTGCTAAGACTCTCCAGAGAGCCGTCCTCAAAACAAACACACATCTTGACATATCTCCCACATTGATCGCAGTGTCTCCAGGAACGGCATTCAAGGAGCCAGGAACTTTTCTCCCTACACTGTCCATTGAGTTGTCCTCAAAACCAATATACATCCTGCTATATCTCCCACATGGAAAGTGCCAGGAGGGAGAAGTGGCGATTATGTTTAGACTTTCTCGGAACTGCTTCAAATCAACTAGATATCTTTGTGCTGTAAATCTCCCAACAGCCAAACGCAAAAGCAGCAAACATCTCGCTGTATGTCCCACATCCAAAGTGCCAAGAGAGAGCTTGCTCTCCCTGTCTTTGAGTACTGTTTTCACTGTCCCGGTTACCTCTTTGCTAACATTCTCTTCAGCGCTGCAGGGAAACCAGGAACCACGTGGAGAAGGCACCCACACTGAAAGTGCCTGGAGGGAACATTGGGGCTTCTTCTCAGTGTCTCTGACATAGGGTTTCACTGTCCCGGGAAAGTCTCTGCTAACACCCTGCAGAGCGCTGTGCCCAATCTACAGAAACGTCTTGCGGTATCTCCTACAGGGAAAGTGCCAGGAGGGAACTGTCCATCTTGTTCTCAGTGTCTCTGAGAATTGCTCTGATTATCCCTGTGACCTCTTTGCTAAGACTCTCCAGAGAGCCGTCCTCAAAACCAACACACATCTTGACATATCTCCCACATTGATCGCAGTGTCTCCAGGAACGGCATTCAAGGAGCCAGGAACTTTTCTCCCTACACTGTCCATTGAGTTGTCCTCAAAACCAATATACATCCTGCTATATCTCCCACATGGAAAGTGCCAGGAGGGAGAAGTGGCGATTATGTTTAGACTTTCTCGGAACTGCTTCAAATCAACTAGATATCTTTGTGCTGTAAATCTCCCAACAGCCAAACGCAAAAGCAGCAAACATCTCGCTGTATGTCCCACATCCAAAGTGCCAAGAGAGAGCTTGCTCTCCCTGTCTTTGAGTACTGTTTTCGCTGTGCCGGTTACCTCTTTGCTAACATTCTCTTCAGCGCTGCAGGGAAACCAGGAACCACGTGGAGAAGGCACCCACACTGAAAGTGCCTGGAGGGAACATTGGGGCTTCTTCTCAGTGTCTCTGACATAGGGTTTCACTGTCCCGGGAAAGTCTCTGCTAACACCCTGCAGAGCGCTGTGCCCAATCTACAGAAACGTCTTGCGGTATCTCCTACAGGGAAAGTGCCAGGAGGGAACTGTCCATCTTGTTCTCAGTGTCTCTGAGAATTGCTCTGATTATCCCTGTGACCTCTTTGCTAAGACTCTCCAGAGAGCCGTCCTCAAAACAAACACACATCTTGACATATCTCCCACATTGATCGCAGTGTCTCCAGGAACGGCATTCAAGGAGCCAGGAACTTTTCTCCCTACACTGTCCATTGAGTTGTCCTCAAAACCAATATACATCCTGCTATATCTCCCACATGGAAAGTGCCAGGAGGGAGAAGTGGCGATTATGTTTAGACTTTCTCGGAACTGCTTCAAATCAACTAGATATCTTTGTGCTGTAAATCTCCCAACAGCCAAACGCAAAAGCAGCAAACATCTCGCTGTATGTCCCACATCCAAAGTGCCAAGAGAGAGCTTGCTCTCCCTGTCTTTGAGTACTGTTTTCGCTGTGCCGGTTACCTCTTTGCTAACATTCTCTTCAGCGCTGCAGGGAAACCAGGAACCACGTGGAGAAGGCACCCACACTGAAAGTGCCTGGAGGGAACATTGGGGCTTCTTCTCAGTGTCTCTGACATAGGGTTTCACTGTCCCGGGAAAGTCTCTGCTAACACCCTGCAGAGCGCTGTGCCCAATCTACAGAAACGTCTTGCGGTATCTCCTACAGGGAAAGTGCCAGGAGGGAACTGTCCATCTTGTTCTCAGTGTCTCTGAGAATTGCTCTGATTATCCCTGTGACCTCTTTGCTAAGACTCTCCAGAGAGCCGTCCTCAAAACCAACACACATCTTGACATATCTCCCTCATTGATCGCAGTGTCTCCAGGAACGGCATTCAAGGAGCCAGGAACTTTTCTCCCTACACTGTCCATTGAGTTGTCCTCAAAACCAATATACATCCTGCTATATCTCCCACATGGAAAGTGCCAGGAGGGAGAAGTGGCGATTATGTTTAGACTTTCTCGGAACTGCTTCAAATCAACTAGATATCTTTGTGCTGTAAATCTCCCAACAGCCAAACGCAAAAGCAGCAAACATCTCGCTGTATGTCCCACATCCAAAGTGCCAAGAGAGAGCTTGCTCTCCCTGTCTTTGAGTACTGTTTTCACTGTCCCGGTTACCTCTTTGCTAACATTCTCTTCAGCGCTGCAGGGAAACCAGGAACCACGTGGAGAAGGCACCCACACTGAAAGTGCCTGGAGGGAACATTGGGGCTTCTTCTCAGTGTCTCTGACATAGGGTTTCACTGTCCCGGGAAAGTCTCTGCTAACACCCTGCAGAGCGCTGTGCCCAATCTACAGAAACGTCTTGCGGTATCTCCTACAGGGAAAGTGCCAGGAGGGAACTGTCCATCTTGTTCTCAGTGTCTCTGAGAATTGCTCTGATTATCCCTGTGACCTCTTTGCTAAGACTCTCCAGAGAGCCGTCCTCAAAACCAACACACATCTTGACATATCTCCCTCATTGATCGCAGTGTCTCCAGGAACGGCATTCAAGGAGCCAGGAACTTTTCTCCCTACACTGTCCATTGAGTTGTCCTCAAAACCAATATACATCCTGCTATATCTCCCACATGGAAAGTGCCAGGAGGGAGAAGTGGCGATTATGTTTAGACTTTCTCGGAACTGCTTCAAATCAACTAGATATCTTTGTGCTGTAAATCTCCCAACAGCCAAACGCAAAAGCAGCAAACATCTCGCTGTATGTCCCACATCCAAAGTGCCAAGAGAGAGCTTGCTCTCCCTGTCTTTGAGTACTGTTTTCGCTGTGCCGGTTACCTCTTTGCTAACATTCTCTTCAGCGCTGCAGGGAAACCAGGAACCACGTGGAGAAGGCACCCACACTGAAAGTGCCTGGAGGGAACATTGGGGCTTCTTCTCAGTGTCTCTGACATAGGGTTTCACTGTCCCGGGAAAGTCTCTGCTAACACCCTGCAGAGCGCTGTGCCCAATCTACAGAAACGTCTTGCGGTATCTCCTACAGGGAAAGTGCCAGGAGGGAACTGTCCATCTTGTTCTCAGTGTCTCTGAGAATTGCTCTGATTATCCCTGTGACCTCTTTGCTAAGACTCTCCAGAGAGCCGTCCTCAAAACAAACACACATCTTGACATATCTCCCACATTGATCGCAGTGTCTCCAGGAACGGCATTCAAGGAGCCAGGAACTTTTCTCCCTACACTGTCCATTGAGTTGTCCTCAAAACCAATATACATCCTGCTATATCTCCCACATGGAAAGTGCCAGGAGGGAGAAGTGGCGATTATGTTTAGACTTTCTCGGAACTGCTTCAAATCAACTAGATATCTTTGTGCTGTAAATCTCCCAACAGCCAAACGCAAAAGCAGCAAACATCTCGCTGTATGTCCCACATCCAAAGTGCCAAGAGAGAGCTTGCTCTCCCTGTCTTTGAGTACTGTTTTCGCTGTCCCGGTTACCTCTTTGCTAACATTCTCTTCAGCGCTGCAGGGAAACCAGGAACCACGTGGAGAAGGCACCCACACTGAAAGTGCCTGGAGGGAACATTGGGGCTTCTTCTCAGTGTCTCTGACATAGGGTTTCACTGTCCCGGGAAAGTCTCTGCTAACACCCTGCAGAGCGCTGTGCCCAATCTACAGAAACGTCTTGCGGTATCTCCTACAGGGAAAGTGCCAGGAGGGAACTGTCCATCTTGTTCTCAGTGTCTCTGAGAATTGCTCTGATTATCCCTGTGACCTCTTTGCTAAGACTCTCCAGAGAGCCGTCCTCAAAACAAACACACATCTTGACATATCTCCCACATTGATCGCAGTGTCTCCAGGAACGGCATTCAAGGAGCCAGGAACTTTTCTCCCTACACTGTCCATTGAGTTGTCCTCAAAACCAATATACATCCTGCTATATCTCCCACATGGAAAGTGCCAGGAGGGAGAAGTGGCGATTATGTTTAGACTTTCTCGGAACTGCTTCAAATCAACTAGATATCTTTGTGCTGTAAATCTCCCAACAGCCAAACGCAAAAGCAGCAAACATCTCGCTGTATGTCCCACATCCAAAGTGCCAAGAGAGAGCTTGCTCTCCCTGTCTTTGAGTACTGTTTTCGCTGTGCCGGTTACCTCTTTGCTAACATTCTCTTCAGCGCTGCAGGGAAACCAGGAACCACGTGGAGAAGGCACCCACACTGAAAGTGCCTGGAGGGAACATTGGGGCTTCTTCTCAGTGTCTCTGACATAGGGTTTCACTGTCCCGGGAAAGTCTCTGCTAACACCCTGCAGAGCGCTGTGCCCAATCTACAGAAACGTCTTGCGGTATCTCCTACAGGGAAAGTGCCAGGAGGGAACTGTCCATCTTGTTCTCAGTGTCTCTGAGAATTGCTCTGATTATCCCTGTGACCTCTTTGCTAAGACTCTCCAGAGAGCCGTCCTCAAAACAAACACACATCTTGACATATCTCCCACATTGATCGCAGTGTCTCCAGGAACGGCATTCAAGGAGCCAGGAACTTTTCTCCCTACACTGTCCATTGAGTTGTCCTCAAAACCAATATACATCCTGCTATATCTCCCACATGGAAAGTGCCAGGAGGGAGAAGTGGCGATTATGTTTAGACTTTCTCGGAACTGCTTCAAATCAACTAGATATCTTTGTGCTGTAAATCTCCCAACAGCCAAACGCAAAAGCAGCAAACATCTCGCTGTATGTCCCACATCCAAAGTGCCAAGAGAGAGCTTGCTCTCCCTGTCTTTGAGTACTGTTTTCGCTGTGCCGGTTACCTCTTTGCTAACATTCTCTTCAGCGCTGCAGGGAAACCAGGAACCACGTGGAGAAGGCACCCACACTGAAAGTGCCTGGAGGGAACATTGGGGCTTCTTCTCAGTGTCTCTGACATAGGGTTTCACTGTCCCGGGAAAGTCTCTGCTAACACCCTGCAGAGCGCTGTGCCCAATCTACAGAAACGTCTTGCGGTATCTCCTACAGGGAAAGTGCCAGGAGGGAACTGTCCATCTTGTTCTCAGTGTCTCTGAGAATTGCTCTGATTATCCCTGTGACCTCTTTGCTAAGACTCTCCAGAGAGCCGTCCTCAAAACCAACACACATCTTGACATATCTCCCACATTGATCGCAGTGTCTCCAGGAACGGCATTCAAGGAGCCAGGAACTTTTCTCCCTACACTGTCCATTGAGTTGTCCTCAAAACCAATATACATCCTGCTATATCTCCCACATGGAAAGTGCCAGGAGGGAGAAGTGGCGATTATGTTTAGACTTTCTCGGAACTGCTTCAAATCAACTAGATATCTTTGTGCTGTAAATCTCCCAACAGCCAAACGCAAAAGCAGCAAACATCTCGCTGTATGTCCCACATCCAAAGTGCCAAGAGAGAGCTTGCTCTCCCTGTCTTTGAGTACTGTTTTCGCTGTGCCGGTTACCTCTTTGCTAACATTCTCTTCAGCGCTGCAGGGAAACCAGGAACCACGTGGAGAAGGCACCCACACTGAAAGTGCCTGGAGGGAACATTGGGGCTTCTTCTCAGTGTCTCTGACATAGGGTTTCACTGTCCCGGGAAAGTCTCTGCTAACACCCTGCAGAGCGCTGTGCCCAATCTACAGAAACGTCTTGCGGTATCTCCTACAGGGAAAGTGCCAGGAGGGAACTGTCCATCTTGTTCTCAGTGTCTCTGAGAATTGCTCTGATTATCCCTGTGACCTCTTTGCTAAGACTCTCCAGAGAGCCGTCCTCAAAACCAACACACATCTTGACATATCTCCCACATTGATCGCAGTGTCTCCAGGAACGGCATTCAAGGAGCCAGGAACTTTTCTCCCTACACTGTCCATTGAGTTGTCCTCAAAACCAATATACATCCTGCTATATCTCCCACATGGAAAGTGCCAGGAGGGAGAAGTGGCGATTATGTTTAGACTTTCTCGGAACTGCTTCAAATCAACTAGATATCTTTGTGCTGTAAATCTCCCAACAGCCAAACGCAAAAGCAGCAAACATCTCGCTGTATGTCCCACATCCAAAGTGCCAAGAGAGAGCTTGCTCTCCCTGTCTTTGAGTACTGTTTTCGCTGTGCCGGTTACCTCTTTGCTAACATTCTCTTCAGCGCTGCAGGGAAACCAGGAACCACGTGGAGAAGGCACCCACACTGAAAGTGCCTGGAGGGAACATTGGGGCTTCTTCTCAGTGTCTCTGACATAGGGTTTCACTGTCCCGGGAAAGTCTCTGCTAACACCCTGCAGAGCGCTGTGCCCAATCTACAGAAACGTCTTGCGGTATCTCCTACAGGGAAAGTGCCAGGAGGGAACTGTCCATCTTGTTCTCAGTGTCTCTGAGAATTGCTCTGATTATCCCTGTGACCTCTTTGCTAAGACTCTCCAGAGAGCCGTCCTCAAAACAAACACACATCTTGACATATCTCCCACATTGATCGCAGTGTCTCCAGGAACGGCATTCAAGGAGCCAGGAACTTTTCTCCCTACACTGTCCATTGAGTTGTCCTCAAAACCAATATACATCCTGCTATATCTCCCACATGGAAAGTGCCAGGAGGGAGAAGTGGCGATTATGTTTAGACTTTCTCGGAACTGCTTCAAATCAACTAGATATCTTTGTGCTGTAAATCTCCCAACAGCCAAACGCAAAAGCAGCAAACATCTCGCTGTATGTCCCACATCCAAAGTGCCAAGAGAGAGCTTGCTCTCCCTGTCTTTGAGTACTGTTTTCGCTGTGCCGGTTACCTCTTTGCTAACATTCTCTTCAGCGCTGCAGGGAAACCAGGAACCACGTGGAGAAGGCACCCACACTGAAAGTGCCTGGAGGGAACATTGGGGCTTCTTCTCAGTGTCTCTGACATAGGGTTTCACTGTCCCGGGAAAGTCTCTGCTAACACCCTGCAGAGCGCTGTGCCCAATCTACAGAAACGTCTTGCGGTATCTCCTACAGGGAAAGTGCCAGGAGGGAACTGTCCATCTTGTTCTCAGTGTCTCTGAGAATTGCTCTGATTATCCCTGTGACCTCTTTGCTAAGACTCTCCAGAGAGCCGTCCTCAAAACCAACACACATCTTGACATATCTCCCTCATTGATCGCAGTGTCTCCAGGAACGGCATTCAAGGAGCCAGGAACTTTTCTCCCTACACTGTCCATTGAGTTGTCCTCAAAACCAATATACATCCTGCTATATCTCCCACATGGAAAGTGCCAGGAGGGAGAAGTGGCGATTATGTTTAGACTTTCTCGGAACTGCTTCAAATCAACTAGATATCTTTGTGCTGTAAATCTCCCAACAGCCAAACGCAAAAGCAGCAAACATCTCGCTGTATGTCCCACATCCAAAGTGCCAAGAGAGAGCTTGCTCTCCCTGTCTTTGAGTACTGTTTTCACTGTCCCGGTTACCTCTTTGCTAACATTCTCTTCAGCGCTGCAGGGAAACCAGGAACCACGTGGAGAAGGCACCCACACTGAAAGTGCCTGGAGGGAACATTGGGGCTTCTTCTCAGTGTCTCTGACATAGGGTTTCACTGTCCCGGGAAAGTCTCTGCTAACACCCTGCAGAGCGCTGTGCCCAATCTACAGAAACGTCTTGCGGTATCTCCTACAGGGAAAGTGCCAGGAGGGAACTGTCCATCTTGTTCTCAGTGTCTCTGAGAATTGCTCTGATTATCCCTGTGACCTCTTTGCTAAGACTCTCCAGAGAGCCGTCCTCAAAACCAACACACATCTTGACATATCTCCCACATTGATCGCAGTGTCTCCAGGAACGGCATTCAAGGAGCCAGGAACTTTTCTCCCTACACTGTCCATTGAGTTGTCCTCAAAACCAATATACATCCTGCTATATCTCCCACATGGAAAGTGCCAGGAGGGAGAAGTGGCGATTATGTTTAGACTTTCTCGGAACTGCTTCAAATCAACTAGATATCTTTGTGCTGTAAATCTCCCAACAGCCAAACGCAAAAGCAGCAAACATCTCGCTGTATGTCCCACATCCAAAGTGCCGAGAGAGAGCTTGCTCTCCCTGTCTTTGAGTACTGTTTTCGCTGTGCCGGTTACCTCTTTGCTAACATTCTCTTCAGCGCTGCAGGGAAACCAGGAACCACGTGGAGAAGGCACCCACACTGAAAGTGCCTGGAGGGAACATTGGGGCTTCTTCTCAGTGTCTCTGACATAGGGTTTCACTGTCCCGGGAAAGTCTCTGCTAACACCCTGCAGAGCGCTGTGCCAAATCTACAGAAACGTCTTGCGGTATCTCCTACAGGGAAAGTGCCAGGAGGGAACTGTCCATCTTGTTCTCAGTGTCTCTGAGAATTGCTCTGATTATCCCTGTGACCTCTTTGCTAAGACTCTCCAGAGAGCCGTCCTCAAAACCAACACACATCTTGACATATCTCCCTCATTGATCGCAGTGTCTCCAGGAACGGCATTCAAGGAGCCAGGAACTTTTCTCCCTACACTGTCCATTGAGTTGTCCTCAAAACCAATATACATCCTGCTATATCTCCCACATGGAAAGTGCCAGGAGGGAGAAGTGGCGATTATGTTTAGACTTTCTCGGAACTGCTTCAAATCAACTAGATATCTTTGTGCTGTAAATCTCCCAACAGCCAAACGCAAAAGCAGCAAACATCTCGCTGTATGTCCCACATCCAAAGTGCCGAGAGAGAGCTTGCTCTCCCTGTCTTTGAGTACTGTTTTCGCTGTGCCGGTTACCTCTTTGCTAACATTCTCTTCAGCGCTGCAGGGAAACCAGGAACCACGTGGAGAAGGCACCCACACTGAAAGTGCCTGGAGGGAACATTGGGGCTTCTTCTCAGTGTCTCTGACATAGGGTTTCACTGTCCCGGGAAAGTCTCTGCTAACACCCTGCAGAGCGCTGTGCCCAATCTACAGAAACGTCTTGCGGTATCTCCTACAGGGAAAGTGCCAGGAGGGAACTGTCCATCTTGTTCTCAGTGTCTCTGAGAATTGCTCTGATTATCCCTGTGACCTCTTTGCTAAGACTCTCCAGAGAGCCGTCCTCAAAACAAACACACATCTTGACATATCTCCCACATTGATCGCAGTGTCTCCAGGAACGGCATTCAAGGAGCCAGGAACTTTTCTCCCTACACTGTCCATTGAGTTGTCCTCAAAACCAATATACATCCTGCTATATCTCCCACATGGAAAGTGCCAGGAGGGAGAAGTGGCGATTATGTTTAGACTTTCTCGGAACTGCTTCAAATCAACTAGATATCTTTGTGCTGTAAATCTCCCAACAGCCAAACGCAAAAGCAGCAAACATCTCGCTGTATGTCCCACATCCAAAGTGCCAAGAGAGAGCTTGCTCTCCCTGTCTTTGAGTACTGTTTTCGCTGTCCCGGTTACCTCTTTGCTAACATTCTCTTCAGCGCTGCAGGGAAACCAGGAACCACGTGGAGAAGGCACCCACACTGAAAGTGCCTGGAGGGAACATTGGGGCTTCTTCTCAGTGTCTCTGACATAGGGTTTCACTGTCCCGGGAAAGTCTCTGCTAACACCCTGCAGAGCGCTGTGCCCAATCTACAGAAACGTCTTGCGGTATCTCCTACAGGGAAAGTGCCAGGAGGGAACTGTCCATCTTGTTCTCAGTGTCTCTGAGAATTGCTCTGATTATCCCTGTGACCTCTTTGCTAAGACTCTCCAGAGAGCCGTCCTCAAAACAAACACACATCTTGACATATCTCCCACATTGATCGCAGTGTCTCCAGGAACGGCATTCAAGGAGCCAGGAACTTTTCTCCCTACACTGTCCATTGAGTTGTCCTCAAAACCAATATACATCCTGCTATATCTCCCACATGGAAAGTGCCAGGAGGGAGAAGTGGCGATTATGTTTAGACTTTCTCGGAACTGCTTCAAATCAACTAGATATCTTTGTGCTGTAAATCTCCCAACAGCCAAACGCAAAAGCAGCAAACATCTCGCTGTATGTCCCACATCCAAAGTGCCAAGAGAGAGCTTGCTCTCCCTGTCTTTGAGTACTGTTTTCACTGTCCCGGTTACCTCTTTGCTAACATTCTCTTCAGCGCTGCAGGGAAACCAGGAACCACGTGGAGAAGGCACCCACACTGAAAGTGCCTGGAGGGAACATTGGGGCTTCTTCTCAGTGTCTCTGACATAGGGTTTCACTGTCCCGGGAAAGTCTCTGCTAACACCCTGCAGAGCGCTGTGCCCAATCTACAGAAACGTCTTGCGGTATCTCCTACAGGGAAAGTGCCAGGAGGGAACTGTCCATCTTGTTCTCAGTGTCTCTGAGAATTGCTCTGATTATCCCTGTGACCTCTTTGCTAAGACTCTCCAGAGAGCCGTCCTCAAAACAAACACACATCTTGACATATCTCCCACATTGATCGCAGTGTCTCCAGGAACGGCATTCAAGGAGCCAGGAACTTTTCTCCCTACACTGTCCATTGAGTTGTCCTCAAAACCAATATACATCCTGCTATATCTCCCACATGGAAAGTGCCAGGAGGGAGAAGTGGCGATTATGTTTAGACTTTCTCGGAACTGCTTCAAATCAACTAGATATCTTTGTGCTGTAAATCTCCCAACAGCCAAACGCAAAAGCAGCAAACATCTCGCTGTATGTCCCACATCCAAAGTGCCAAGAGAGAGCTTGCTCTCCCTGTCTTTGAGTACTGTTTTCGCTGTGCCGGTTACCTCTTTGCTAACATTCTCTTCAGCGCTGCAGGGAAACCAGGAACCACGTGGAGAAGGCACCCACACTGAAAGTGCCTGGAGGGAACATTGGGGCTTCTTCTCAGTGTCTCTGACATAGGGTTTCACTGTCCCGGGAAAGTCTCTGCTAACACCCTGCAGAGCGCTGTGCCCAATCTACAGAAACGTCTTGCGGTATCTCCTACAGGGAAAGTGCCAGGAGGGAACTGTCCATCTTGTTCTCAGTGTCTCTGAGAATTGCTCTGATTATCCCTGTGACCTCTTTGCTAAGACTCTCCAGAGAGCCGTCCTCAAAACCAACACACATCTTGACATATCTCCCACATTGATCGCAGTGTCTCCAGGAACGGCATTCAAGGAGCCAGGAACTTTTCTCCCTACACTGTCCATTGAGTTGTCCTCAAAACCAATATACATCCTGCTATATCTCCCACATGGAAAGTGCCAGGAGGGAGAAGTGGCGATTATGTTTAGACTTTCTCGGAACTGCTTCAAATCAACTAGATATCTTTGTGCTGTAAATCTCCCAACAGCCAAACGCAAAAGCAGCAAACATCTCGCTGTATGTCCCACATCCAAAGTGCCAAGAGAGAGCTTGCTCTCCCTGTCTTTGAGTACTGTTTTCGCTGTGCCGGTTACCTCTTTGCTAACATTCTCTTCAGCGCTGCAGGGAAACCAGGAACCACGTGGAGAAGGCACCCACACTGAAAGTGCCTGGAGGGAACATTGGGGCTTCTTCTCAGTGTCTCTGACATAGGGTTTCACTGTCCC
The DNA here is from genome assembly GCF_963924245.1 of Chroicocephalus ridibundus. NCBI lineage: Eukaryota > Metazoa > Chordata > Aves > Charadriiformes > Laridae > Chroicocephalus > Chroicocephalus ridibundus. Next base: position 15,701 of record NW_026961440.1, read on the forward strand.
GGGAAAGTCTCTGCTAACACCCTGCAGAGCGCTGTGCCCAATCTACAGAAACGTCTTGCGGTATCTCCTACAGGGAAAGTGCCAGGAGGGAACTGTCCATCTTGTTCTCAGTGTCTCTGAGAATTGCTCTGATTATCCCTGTGACCTCTTTGCTAAGACTCTCCAGAGAGCCGTCCTCAAAACAAACACACATCTTGACATATCTCCCACATTGATCGCAGTGTCTCCAGGAACGGCATTCAAGGAGCCAGGAACTTTTCTCCCTACACTGTCCATTGAGTTGTCCTCAAAACCAATATACATCCTGCTATATCTCCCACATGGAAAGTGCCAGGAGGGAGAAGTGGCGATTATGTTTAGACTTTCTCGGAACTGCTTCAAATCAACTAGATATCTTTGTGCTGTAAATCTCCCAACAGCCAAACGCAAAAGCAGCAAACATCTCGCTGTATGTCCCACATCCAAAGTGCCAAGAGAGAGCTTGCTCTCCCTGTCTTTGAGTACTGTTTTCACTGTCCCGGTTACCTCTTTGCTAACATTCTCTTCAGCGCTGCAGGGAAACCAGGAACCACGTGGAGAAGGCACCCACACTGAAAGTGCCTGGAGGGAACATTGGGGCTTCTTCTCAGTGTCTCTGACATAGGGTTTCACTGTCCCGGGAAAGTCTCTGCTAACACCCTGCAGAGCGCTGTGCCCAATCTACAGAAACGTCTTGCGGTATCTCCTACAGGGAAAGTGCCAGGAGGGAACTGTCCATCTTGTTCTCAGTGTCTCTGAGAATTGCTCTGATTATCCCTGTGACCTCTTTGCTAAGACTCTCCAGAGAGCCGTCCTCAAAACCAACACACATCTTGACATATCTCCCACATTGATCGCAGTGTCTCCAGGAACGGCATTCAAGGAGCCAGGAACTTTTCTCCCTACACTGTCCATTGAGTTGTCCTCAAAACCAATATACATCCTGCTATATCTCCCACATGGAAAGTGCCAGGAGGGAGAAGTGGGGATTATGTTTAGACTTTCTCGGAACTGCTTCAAATCAACTAGATATCTTTGTGCTGTAAATCTCCCAACAGCCAAACGCAAAAGCAGCAAACATCTCGCTGTATGTCCCACATCCAAAGTGCCAAGAGAGAGCTTGCTCTCCCTGTCTTTGAGTACTGTTTTCGCTGTGCCGGTTACCTCTTTGCTAACATTCTCTTCAGCGCTGCAGGGAAACCAGGAACCACGTGGAGAAGGCACCCACACTGAAAGTGCCTGGAGGGAACATTGGGGCTTCTTCTCAGTGTCTCTGACATAGGGTTTCACTGTCCCGGGAAAGTCTCTGCTAACACCCTGCAGAGCGCTGTGCCCAATCTACAGAAACGTCTTGCGGTATCTCCTACAGGGAAAGTGCCAGGAGGGAACTGTCCATCTTGTTCTCAGTGTCTCTGAGAATTGCTCTGATTATCCCTGTGACCTCTTTGCTAAGACTCTCCAGAGAGCCGTCCTCAAAACAAACACACATCTTGACATATCTCCCACATTGATCGCAGTGTCTCCAGGAACGGCATTCAAGGAGCCAGGAACTTTTCTCCCTACACTGTCCATTGAGTTGTCCTCAAAACCAATATACATCCTGCTATATCTCCCACATGGAAAGTGCCAGGAGGGAGAAGTGGCGATTATGTTTAGACTTTCTCGGAACTGCTTCAAATCAACTAGATATCTTTGTGCTGTAAATCTCCCAACAGCCAAACGCAAAAGCAGCAAACATCTCGCTGTATGTCCCACATCCAAAGTGCCAAGAGAGAGCTTGCTCTCCCTGTCTTTGAGTACTGTTTTCGCTGTGCCGGTTACCTCTTTGCTAACATTCTCTTCAGCGCTGCAGGGAAACCAGGAACCACGTGGAGAAGGCACCCACACTGAAAGTGCCTGGAGGGAACATTGGGGCTTCTTCTCAGTGTCTCTGACATAGGGTTTCACTGTCCCGGGAAAGTCTCTGCTAACACCCTGCAGAGCGCTGTGCCCAATCTACAGAAACGTCTTGCGGTATCTCCTACAGGGAAAGTGCCAGGAGGGAACTGTCCATCTTGTTCTCAGTGTCTCTGAGAATTGCTCTGATTATCCCTGTGACCTCTTTGCTAAGACTCTCCAGAGAGCCGTCCTCAAAACCAACACACATCTTGACATATCTCCCTCATTGATCGCAGTGTCTCCAGGAACGGCATTCAAGGAGCCAGGAACTTTTCTCCCTACACTGTCCATTGAGTTGTCCTCAAAACCAATATACATCCTGCTATATCTCCCACATGGAAAGTGCCAGGAGGGAGAAGTGGCGATTATGTTTAGACTTTCTCGGAACTGCTTCAAATCAACTAGATATCTTTGTGCTGTAAATCTCCCAACAGCCAAACGCAAAAGCAGCAAACATCTCGCTGTATGTCCCACATCCAAAGTGCCAAGAGAGAGCTTGCTCTCCCTGTCTTTGAGTACTGTTTTCACTGTCCCGGTTACCTCTTTGCTAACATTCTCTTCAGCGCTGCAGGGAAACCAGGAACCACGTGGAGAAGGCACCCACACTGAAAGTGCCTGGAGGGAACATTGGGGCTTCTTCTCAGTGTCTCTGACATAGGGTTTCACTGTCCCGGGAAAGTCTCTGCTAACACCCTGCAGAGCGCTGTGCCCAATCTACAGAAACGTCTTGCGGTATCTCCTACAGGGAAAGTGCCAGGAGGGAACTGTCCATCTTGTTCTCAGTGTCTCTGAGAATTGCTCTGATTATCCCTGTGACCTCTTTGCTAAGACTCTCCAGAGAGCCGTCCTCAAAACCAACACACATCTTGACATATCTCCCACATTGATCGCAGTGTCTCCAGGAACGGCATTCAAGGAGCCAGGAACTTTTCTCCCTACACTGTCCATTGAGTTGTCCTCAAAACCAATATACATCCTGCTATATCTCCCACATGGAAAGTGCCAGGAGGGAGAAGTGGCGATTATGTTTAGACTTTCTCGGAACTGCTTCAAATCAACTAGATATCTTTGTGCTGTAAATCTCCCAACAGCCAAACGCAAAAGCAGCAAACATCTCGCTGTATGTCCCACATCCAAAGTGCCGAGAGAGAGCTTGCTCTCCCTGTCTTTGAGTACTGTTTTCGCTGTGCCGGTTACCTCTTTGCTAACATTCTCTTCAGCGCTGCAGGGAAACCAGGAACCACGTGGAGAAGGCACCCACACTGAAAGTGCCTGGAGGGAACATTGGGGCTTCTTCTCAGTGTCTCTGACATAGGGTTTCACTGTCCCGGGAAAGTCTCTGCTAACACCCTGCAGAGCGCTGTGCCCAATCTACAGAAACGTCTTGCGGTATCTCCTACAGGGAAAGTGCCAGGAGGGAACTGTCCATCTTGTTCTCAGTGTCTCTGAGAATTGCTCTGATTATCCCTGTGACCTCTTTGCTAAGACTCTCCAGAGAGCCGTCCTCAAAACCAACACACATCTTGACATATCTCCCTCATTGATCGCAGTGTCTCCAGGAACGGCATTCAAGGAGCCAGGAACTTTTCTCCCTACACTGTCCATTGAGTTGTCCTCAAAACCAATATACATCCTGCTATATCTCCCACATGGAAAGTGCCAGGAGGGAGAAGTGGCGATTATGTTTAGACTTTCTCGGAACTGCTTCAAATCAACTAGATATCTTTGTGCTGTAAATCTCCCAACAGCCAAACGCAAAAGCAGCAAACATCTCGCTGTATGTCCCACATCCAAAGTGCCAAGAGAGAGCTTGCTCTCCCTGTCTTTGAGTACTGTTTTCGCTGTGCCGGTTACCTCTTTGCTAACATTCTCTTCAGCGCTGCAGGGAAACCAGGAACCACGTGGAGAAGGCACCCACACTGAAAGTGCCTGGAGGGAACATTGGGGCTTCTTCTCAGTGTCTCTGACATAGGGTTTCACTGTCCCGGGAAAGTCTCTGCTAACACCCTGCAGAGCGCTGTGCCCAATCTACAGAAACGTCTTGCGGTATCTCCTACAGGGAAAGTGCCAGGAGGGAACTGTCCATCTTGTTCTCAGTGTCTCTGAGAATTGCTCTGATTATCCCTGTGACCTCTTTGCTAAGACTCTCCAGAGAGCCGTCCTCAAAACAAACACACATCTTGACATATCTCCCACATTGATCGCAGTGTCTCCAGGAACGGCATTCAAGGAGCCAGGAACTTTTCTCCCTACACTGTCCATTGAGTTGTCCTCAAAACCAATATACATCCTGCTATATCTCCCACATGGAAAGTGCCAGGAGGGAGAAGTGGCGATTATGTTTAGACTTTCTCGGAACTGCTTCAAATCAACTAGATATCTTTGTGCTGTAAATCTCCCAACAGCCAAACGCAAAAGCAGCAAACATCTCGCTGTATGTCCCACATCCAAAGTGCCAAGAGAGAGCTTGCTCTCCCTGTCTTTGAGTACTGTTTTCGCTGTCCCGGTTACCTCTTTGCTAACATTCTCTTCAGCGCTGCAGGGAAACCAGGAACCACGTGGAGAAGGCACCCACACTGAAAGTGCCTGGAGGGAACATTGGGGCTTCTTCTCAGTGTCTCTGACATAGGGTTTCACTGTCCCGGGAAAGTCTCTGCTAACACCCTGCAGAGCGCTGTGCCCAATCTACAGAAACGTCTTGCGGTATCTCCTACAGGGAAAGTGCCAGGAGGGAACTGTCCATCTTGTTCTCAGTGTCTCTGAGAATTGCTCTGATTATCCCTGTGACCTCTTTGCTAAGACTCTCCAGAGAGCCGTCCTCAAAACAAACACACATCTTGACATATCTCCCACATTGATCGCAGTGTCTCCAGGAACGGCATTCAAGGAGCCAGGAACTTTTCTCCCTACACTGTCCATTGAGTTGTCCTCAAAACCAATATACATCCTGCTATATCTCCCACATGGAAAGTGCCAGGAGGGAGAAGTGGCGATTATGTTTAGACTTTCTCGGAACTGCTTCAAATCAACTAGATATCTTTGTGCTGTAAATCTCCCAACAGCCAAACGCAAAAGCAGCAAACATCTCGCTGTATGTCCCACATCCAAAGTGCCAAGAGAGAGCTTGCTCTCCCTGTCTTTGAGTACTGTTTTCACTGTCCCGGTTACCTCTTTGCTAACATTCTCTTCAGCGCTGCAGGGAAACCAGGAACCACGTGGAGAAGGCACCCACACTGAAAGTGCCTGGAGGGAACATTGGGGCTTCTTCTCAGTGTCTCTGACATAGGGTTTCACTGTCCCGGGAAAGTCTCTGCTAACACCCTGCAGAGCGCTGTGCCCAATCTACAGAAACGTCTTGCGGTATCTCCTACAGGGAAAGTGCCAGGAGGGAACTGTCCATCTTGTTCTCAGTGTCTCTGAGAATTGCTCTGATTATCCCTGTGACCTCTTTGCTAAGACTCTCCAGAGAGCCGTCCTCAAAACAAACACACATCTTGACATATCTCCCACATTGATCGCAGTGTCTCCAGGAACGGCATTCAAGGAGCCAGGAACTTTTCTCCCTACACTGTCCATTGAGTTGTCCTCAAAACCAATATACATCCTGCTATATCTCCCACATGGAAAGTGCCAGGAGGGAGAAGTGGGGATTATGTTTAGACTTTCTCGGAACTGCTTCAAATCAACTAGATATCTTTGTGCTGTAAATCTCCCAACAGCCAAACGCAAAAGCAGCAAACATCTCGCTGTATGTCCCACATCCAAAGTGCCAAGAGAGAGCTTGCTCTCCCTGTCTTTGAGTACTGTTTTCGCTGTGCCGGTTACCTCTTTGCTAACATTCTCTTCAGCGCTGCAGGGAAACCAGGAACCACGTGGAGAAGGCACCCACACTGAAAGTGCCTGGAGGGAACATTGGGGCTTCTTCTCAGTGTCTCTGACATAGGGTTTCACTGTCCCGGGAAAGTCTCTGCTAACACCCTGCAGAGCGCTGTGCCCAATCTACAGAAACGTCTTGCGGTATCTCCTACAGGGAAAGTGCCAGGAGGGAACTGTCCATCTTGTTCTCAGTGTCTCTGAGAATTGCTCTGATTATCCCTGTGACCTCTTTGCTAAGACTCTCCAGAGAGCCGTCCTCAAAACCAACACACATCTTGACATATCTCCCACATTGATCGCAGTGTCTCCAGGAACGGCATTCAAGGAGCCAGGAACTTTTCTCCCTACACTGTCCATTGAGTTGTCCTCAAAACCAATATACATCCTGCTATATCTCCCACATGGAAAGTGCCAGGAGGGAGAAGTGGCGATTATGTTTAGACTTTCTCGGAACTGCTTCAAATCAACTAGATATCTTTGTGCTGTAAATCTCCCAACAGCCAAACGCAAAAGCAGCAAACATCTCGCTGTATGTCCCACATCCAAAGTGCCAAGAGAGAGCTTGCTCTCCCTGTCTTTGAGTACTGTTTTCGCTGTGCCGGTTACCTCTTTGCTAACATTCTCTTCAGCGCTGCAGGGAAACCAGGAACCACGTGGAGAAGGCACCCACACTGAAAGTGCCTGGAGGGAACATTGGGGCTTCTTCTCAGTGTCTCTGACATAGGGTTTCACTGTCCCGGGAAAGTCTCTGCTAACACCCTGCAGAGCGCTGTGCCCAATCTACAGAAACGTCTTGCGGTATCTCCTACAGGGAAAGTGCCAGGAGGGAACTGTCCATCTTGTTCTCAGTGTCTCTGAGAATTGCTCTGATTATCCCTGTGACCTCTTTGCTAAGACTCTCCAGAGAGCCGTCCTCAAAACAAACACACATCTTGACATATCTCCCACATTGATCGCAGTGTCTCCAGGAACGGCATTCAAGGAGCCAGGAACTTTTCTCCCTACACTGTCCATTGAGTTGTCCTCAAAACCAATATACATCCTGCTATATCTCCCACATGGAAAGTGCCAGGAGGGAGAAGTGGCGATTATGTTTAGACTTTCTCGGAACTGCTTCAAATCAACTAGATATCTTTGTGCTGTAAATCTCCCAACAGCCAAACGCAAAAGCAGCAAACATCTCGCTGTATGTCCCACATCCAAAGTGCCAAGAGAGAGCTTGCTCTCCCTGTCTTTGAGTACTGTTTTCACTGTCCCGGTTACCTCTTTGCTAACATTCTCTTCAGCGCTGCAGGGAAACCAGGAACCACGTGGAGAAGGCACCCACACTGAAAGTGCCTGGAGGGAACATTGGGGCTTCTTCTCAGTGTCTCTGACATAGGGTTTCACTGTCCCGGGAAAGTCTCTGCTAACACCCTGCAGAGCGCTGTGCCCAATCTACAGAAACGTCTTGCGGTATCTCCTACAGGGAAAGTGCCAGGAGGGAACTGTCCATCTTGTTCTCAGTGTCTCTGAGAATTGCTCTGATTATCCCTGTGACCTCTTTGCTAAGACTCTCCAGAGAGCCGTCCTCAAAACCAACACACATCTTGACATATCTCCCACATTGATCGCAGTGTCTCCAGGAACGGCATTCAAGGAGCCAGGAACTTTTCTCCCTACACTGTCCATTGAGTTGTCCTCAAAACCAATATACATCCTGCTATATCTCCCACATGGAAAGTGCCAGGAGGGAGAAGTGGCGATTATGTTTAGACTTTCTCGGAACTGCTTCAAATCAACTAGATATCTTTGTGCTGTAAATCTCCCAACAGCCAAACGCAAAAGCAGCAAACATCTCGCTGTATGTCCCACATCCAAAGTGCCAAGAGAGAGCTTGCTCTCCCTGTCTTTGAGTACTGTTTTCGCTGTGCCGGTTACCTCTTTGCTAACATTCTCTTCAGCGCTGCAGGGAAACCAGGAACCACGTGGAGAAGGCACCCACACTGAAAGTGCCTGGAGGGAACATTGGGGCTTCTTCTCAGTGTCTCTGACATAGGGTTTCACTGTCCCGGGAAAGTCTCTGCTAACACCCTGCAGAGCGCTGTGCCCAATCTACAGAAACGTCTTGCGGTATCTCCTACAGGGAAAGTGCCAGGAGGGAATTGTCGAGCTTGTTCTCAGTGTCTCTGAGAATTGCTCTGATTATCCCTGTGACCTCTTTGCTAAGACTCTCCAGAGAGCCGTCCTCAAAACCAACACACATCTTGACATATCTCCCTCATTGATCGCAGTGTCTCCAGGAACGGCATTCAAGGAGCCAGGAACTTTTCTCCCTACACTGTCCATTGAGTTGTCCTCAAAACCAATATACATCCTGCTATATCTCCCACATGGAAAGTGCCAGGAGGGAGAAGTGGCGATTATGTTTAGACTTTCTCGGAACTGCTTCAAATCAACTAGATATCTTTGTGCTGTAAATCTCCCAACAGCCAAACGCAAAAGCAGCAAACATCTCGCTGTATGTCCCACATCCAAAGTGCCAAGAGAGAGCTTGCTCTCCCTGTCTTTGAGTACTGTTTTCGCTGTGCCGGTTACCTCTTTGCTAACATTCTCTTCAGCGCTGCAGGGAAACC